>NC_083723.1:82590670-82893701 GCF_028564815.1 Eubalaena glacialis | reverse complement strand
TCTCTTGTTGGATATAAATCACATGGAGCCTCTCCTTACTGAATCACATTTACATAAGGCAGCTAGCCAGTGATGTTCATTTGCAAGGAGTTCTCTGCCAGGTTAGAAACCAAATTTGCATTCATTCCAGGGGCAAATTGCACCACAGTCCCAGAATTGCCAAAGGCACCCTGTGTTAAAAAGGCACCCAGTCTTTTAAGGTGGATCTTTATCACTGGCTCAACAAATAGTCAACAGGAAAAAAGGAAAGGATATAAAAGTCGTTTTCCTGTAAATATTTGTTTCCATTCTGGTTCGTTACAGGTTACTCTGGGCTTATTTTCTTTGACTTTATCCTACGAAGCAGTGAGGTACCTGAATTACCCCCTCACAAGGTGTCTGGTGAACCAAAAAGGCCAAGTGGACATGGGAGGTGCTTAGTCTTCAACTGAGATACTGTGAAGGGATAGAATAAATTGGTGGTGGGCAAAGAAGAAAAGCCATCAAACAGTTACATCATAAAAAATCAAACAAAAAATCATAGTGAAGGGAGAAGTGTTTTCTTACTTATTACTTTTTAAACAATTAAAATTATTATCAACACCTTGTGCAAGACCCAGCAAATAAGAGCCTTTCAATAAAATGTTTGATGTCCTACAAGAAGCTTCATGTCTCTGGCATGGACTCCACATAGCTTTACGATCCTGGGGACTTAGGATGAGGGGATCTTGGAGTGGAAAGGAAGCAGAGTTCATACGTTAGTTGGTCTGTTTCCATCAAGAAGGTCTGTGTTTTAGGTATCTGTAGGGGAAGTCAGATGTGCCCATTTCACAGAAGTTTCTGGTATCATGCCAGGAATACTGGTATCTTCAAAGTCAAGTCTTTGTTCCAGAATCATTTGCCCCCAGCCCCAAACCCCTATATCCCTCACCATTCACAGTAGGTTGGATTCAAATAGCCCTGAGGGCCCGTTCTCACCCAGCATGGGGGTGGTGAGACTGTGGCTCTCCTCCTCAGAGCCAGGGGGCAGCTGCTCATCCAGGGGAGCCCATGTCCTCTTGGTGGACCTCAGGATGTCTCTCCTGCTCTTTTCCTGGTCTCCTTGAGACTTCTCTGCCATCTTTAAGAGAGTAATTCAACAAGCTAATTAAAAACACACACACAAACAGATTAGACACAAAGAGCTCAGCTTTCAGGCTTGGCTCAGTGAAAGGGAGAGGACGACAGGATTCACAATTCAATGAGTGGACCCAGCTTTACAATTTTTGGGAGCCTGGCTCACCTACCCAAGCAAGGTCCCTGTCTCAATGAGATAACTGTTTCTTTCTCAATGGAGAGGCAGCTGGAGACCAAAGACTAATGTGGTCTCACCCTTCACCAGGCCACATCCACACTCTGAAGGATTCAATCTGGTGGTCTGGGATGTGGATGGCAAGCAAAGAAATTGGACTGGAGGACCTACCCAGCCAAGGAGAAAGTTTAAAAGCATTGATTAACATAATAAGTATCCTTCAAATTCATCCAACAGTTACATCTATAACAATATGTTTAGAGACCCAAAATGTAAAAAATGAGGGCTTTGGCTGAGTCTCATCTCTGCAATTTATTGTGTGGCCTTGAATAAATTATATAACCTCTCTGCATTCCCTTAGTTTTAATTGGGGATCAATTGCACCGAATTTTAATAACTGTTAACCTCAGCAGAAGAATACTTATTATGTGCTAGATTCTATGCTGAATTCTATAATCCGTTATTTAATTTAATTGTCAATGAAGGAAGTAATCTAATTGTTTTTTTTTAAATGAATTTATTTACTTATTTATTTATTTTTGGCTGCATTGGGTCTTTGTTGCTGCGTGGGCTTTCTCTAGTTGCCGCGAGAAGGGACTACTCTTCGTTGCGGTGCGCGGGCTTCTCATTGTGGTGGCTTCTCTTGTGGAGCACGGGCTCTAGGTGTGCAGGCTTCAGTACTTGCGGCACGTGGGCTCAGTAGTTGTGGCTCACGGACCCTAGAGCACAGGCTCAGTAGTTGTGGCGCACAGGCTTAGTTGTTCCGCAGCATGTGGGATCTTCCCGGACCAGGGCTCAAACCCGTGTCCCCTGCATTGGCAGGCGGATTCTTAACCACTGCACCACCAGGGAAGTCCGGAAGTAATCTAATTGTCACAATTTTGTAGTAAATCTAAGAGCAGTGGGGTTAAA
Organism: Eubalaena glacialis; assembly: GCF_028564815.1. Taxonomy (NCBI): domain Eukaryota; kingdom Metazoa; phylum Chordata; class Mammalia; order Artiodactyla; family Balaenidae; genus Eubalaena; species Eubalaena glacialis. The sequence goes on along the minus strand of NC_083723.1, from coordinate 82,891,519 downwards.
TTGCTTACCCAAAGTCACACAACAATCAGGATTCAAACCCAGGCTCTGGACTCTAAGCATGTTCCCATGACAATTAAGCTGTACTATCTGCCCTGTAAGATGGCTGGAACAATTGGGATACTAATAAATACATTATTTACATGGCACAAGAAATACAGGCTGTCCCCATCATCTCATTTGACGTTTATTAATATAGTTGTGAGGCTCACAGAGTAAGAAAGGAGACAGAAGTTTAGAGAAGCTGTGTAAATTGTGTAAACTTCCCAGACTATCAGCACATAGAGAACAAAGGCCTCCTTCTTACTAGTTGATGTGTCAGTATTTGACTGAATTCTCAGCATATAGTAGGTGCTAAATAAATATGTATAAAACTAAAGTAGCAAAGCTAGAGTTCAAAACCACTAAACCGTGACTGAATTCTTTCCATGGCATCTACTTGAAATTGCATTAGTTTATTCTTCAAGTTTAGAGAAATGACTGAATAGTCAAATACCTACTTCAGCAGCATGTCTTGCATCCCTAAACTTATGCATAATTACTGATCACATGACATGTAGACAATCATTTCTAATCAGCATCTTAACAAGTCAAGTTGTTCAGATTTATTATAAACATTTGCATATTGTCATTTAATTACAGATGAGCATTCCAGGTGCAATTGGCAATAAGGGTCTTCCTATATGAGTTATATATTAAAATTCTGTCATTCAGTTGAAGTATAAATATACAATTACTGTTGCAATAATAAATTACTGCAAAAATTAATTGCGATGACTGTTAATTTTATGTTTAAAAAAGCAATTATTAAGAAATCTCAATTAATTAAAATTTAAGGCAAAGGGTGGATAGTTAATATCTATACTAATGGTAGGTCTTTTAGCCAGCTAACTTTAGAAAGTTAACTTTAGGAATATCTTCTGGGAGCAAATAAATGTTTATAAAAATTTCTATGATAACATAAGACAAAAATCATACAGAGATGATTATATTTCTAAAATTTACAGAATTATTTCATATGCTAGAATTCATAACATGGCAAAATAAAGTTTAGAAACTACATTTAATTTTTAGTTGTTTAATTTTTGAGTAAAAAATAAGTTCTCTTTGGTAATGCCTTGTATCTTGTATGTGTGAATTATAATAAAAGCATCAACTCTGACAGTACAAAATCTCACGAGGAGGAAACCTCCAAAATCATGCTCAACAACATTCATGAAATATCAGACTCCATAAAGGATCAGGGCTTGAAGGAAAGAATAACGTATTACAAAAAAATAAGATTCCCCCAGTAATCTTGCTCCTCCACTGACCTCAGCTGAAAGTCAGTTTCTGTTTAGCACAAAGATTTTGCTTTGTAGTGGGAGCAAGGGCTGTCAAGCAGTTCAGTCCTCAAATTGCTGCTTCTGTACATAATGTTGAATTTTCACCTAGCTACCACTTTTTCAAACACAACACTGTAAAAGTCATCCAGATTTTAGACAAAGGTGCTGCTTTATTCATATATCCCCAAACTTCCATTCTACAATGGCATGTGTGACCTCAGCCACCAGCCTTGCACAGCCAGTGAGGATACGCTCCCTGCCTGCTCAGTTGTACTTGGCTTTAGAGCAGGAAAAAGCTTGCCAAGGAAAGTGGGAACCCTTGCTAAAAGCAAGGGTCAGGGACAGGTTTGTAAAGAAAAACTCGTTTGTTCCCTCTGTTATAGTGGATGCCTTCCCAGTTAGTAAACAAACCTGCTTCTGGAAATGTATTCTCTGATGCTTGAATGACCTTGCTTTGGCATCCACTGGCTTGACCCACACACAGTCTTTTGGAAAGGGACACAGATCAGGTGGCAGGCCCAAATAGTCCAATGGACTGAAGTTATGGCATGTGGCCTCTGCTGACTCCTCTAGTTAACCCCTCCCCAGGACCACTTGGAACCTAAGTCTTGCCAACTCTGACTTGGCCCAAAGTGAATCCTTATTCTGGATTGCGTTGTATCCTGTGCCTGAGAAGCCCTTCTCTCTCTTCAGTTCCCTTGTATTATGATTACTATGTCATTAATCGTTATGTGTATAAAGCACTGCCATTAACACGGGAAATTTCTTATATTATCTAGTTTAACTGAAAAAAACAAGAGGATGTGAAACTATATACGCATCAAGAACTCAATTTTGCAAGAACAAAACAAAACAAGACCAAAACCAATGTATTGAAGAGACAAAAAGTAACGTACTGAAACGTTATCAGAGTTTCAAAATTTTTTAAATAGTCAAAATGAGAAAAAATTGGCTTTGTTACATTAATATTACATCACATTTTCTTTCACTTGAGCAAATTCAACCACACATGATACTCAGAGCAGTGATAATGATTACATCTTTGTCCTCTGGAATTATTTAACTTTTTGCACCTCTACGCAAACAGGTTGTCTTGCCAAATTGGTAGTTCATACTGCAGAATAGAGACTGTGCTTTATTTACCTCTGTATTTCTCATAGATCTCAGCACAGCATTTTACTCAGAGTAAATAATCTTTAACTATTAGTTGGTTGCTTGGTTATTTGGGAAAGGAACGTGCAGTTGTCTTAGCTAGTATTCTTGGTTGGTATGTGGTTAAAAGAGCAAGTGTTTTCAGATCAGATAACTCCAGATTTTAATCAGCTCTGCTGCTTTTCTGACATCTCCTTGGGGAAATTTTCAAATTCCTCTGATAATCTGTTTCCTCATCTCTGTAATGAGTATGAAATAGTAACTTCATAGGGTTGTTGGGAAAATTTAATGAAAAATGTATATAGAACAATCAATACCCATATTGGTCAGTTTTTTTTTTTTTTTCTTTTTTCTTCTCTTCTTTATGTTGCCTCTTGTCATTGTTCTGGCAAGAACTGTCAAGTAAAGAAGATGAATCAACAACCAATGCAATAGTTTTTCTCACAGGAGATAAATTTGACACTTATTTTGTAGCTAACCCATGCCACCTTGAGATTACTTAGTTTGGATAATTGAGAAGTAGATATATTTGGGGAGTATGAGAATAAAATAATTCTGTGACCGTGAGAATGCAGATTTCCCTGAGACTAGTTAGAGGTTCATATCAGAGTTTGGAAATTCCCTTAACTATGGACTTAATTTCAAGGTTATAATTACAGGCTGTAGCTCTAGCCTTGGCCACCACTTCTGAATGAGCCCTGTGGTCAAGAAGAGAACTTCATAATGAGAGAACAGCTCCAAGGCATTCTGGGTCCACAAGGGATCTCTCTGTCTCCCTCTGGATTCTTGTTATCACAGCCTTTGTTCAAGCCTTCGTAAGATCTCACATAGTATCCAGGCTTGCCTTTCTCCCCTCCATCTTCCACATGTAATGCCTTCCCTAGTAGCAGGATTTAAGAGAAGTCTACATAGAGCCATGGGCTCCAGGAAGACCTGTCCCTTTTCCAGCTGTAATGCCATTCATAGACGTTTGAAGAGGAAGCCCCCAGAGCTCCTTATATTCTCAAAAAGATAATTACCATGAGCCTCAGTACCACTCACCTCTCTTCACAAACTAAGAGATCAGTACTGAGAGGCTGACACTCAAAGAGAACTGATTTACACTTCTTGCCCTAGGAGACCACAGGATTAATCCCATCATGACCTAGAGCCATGCTCATACGGCAGTGCATGTTGCCTCATCTGGCCCAATCTCCCACCCTTTCAGAACTCTCCTAACCCTTGTGCCCTCTGGAATTCATGGATTGGAACTCACCAAATCCCCTTTATCTGAAGCTCTTCACTGAATGTCCCTTCAATTCTTTCTCTAATTGAAACCTGGACACAGCTTCCTTTGTCACTGTCTCAAGTTGCGGCTTTTTCTTTTTTGCCCATTGAATTAGGAACATAGTCTTGAAGATGGTGTAAATTTCCTTCATGTTCTTCATTGCTGCTTTCAGATCTTGTTTCCTCTGTCCTTTGAAGAGCATGCTATCAGACTATGTAGGACATCAACATCTAGGACATTTGCCCCATTTACTGAAACTTTTAAGATGGTATTTTTTGTCATCTTTCTGGAAGATTTCATTATCAATCTAGATGACTTATCAACATCTGAGCACTCAGTTTAATAATCTGTCCACTTTTCATATCTGGAGAAAACCACAGTTCGAAAAGATAATGCACCCCAATGTTCACTGCAGCACTGTTTACAGTAGCCAAGACATGGAAGCAACCTAAATGTTCATCGACAGATGAATGGATAAAGAAGATGGGGTGTATATACATACAATGGAATACTACTCAGCCATAAAAAAGAATGAAATAATGCCTTTTGCAGCAACATGGATGGACCTAGAGATTATCATACTAAGTGAAGTAAGCCAGACAAAGACAAATATCATATGATATCACTTATATGTGGAATCCAAAAAAAAAAAAAAAATAGAAGTAAACTTATATGCAAAATAGAAATAGACCTACAGACACAGAAAACAAACTTATGGCTACCAAAGGGGAAAGGAGGGGAGGGATAAATTAGGAGTTTGGGATTAAACATATACACTACTATATATAGAATAGATAACCACCAAGGACCTACTGTATAGCATAGGGAACTATACTCACTATTTTATAATAACCTATAAGGGAAAAGAATCTGAAAAAAAATACATATATATATTATATATATATGCATGTATAACTGAATCACTTTGCAGTACACCTGAAACTGACAATATTGTAAATCAACTATACTCCAATTAAAAAAAAATCTGCCCACTCTCAACAATCCTTCACTCTACTTGATTCTCATACTTCAACATTGTAAATGAACATCCTTTTAAATCCCAATTTCAAGCATCCCCTGTCACCTCTATTCTGCTCACATCTTTTCCTGGGCACAATTACCGGGTCATTCCCTTCAGCTTACAACATGGTATAATGTTTCCCATCTTAAAATAATCCTCCGTTGACCGTTTCAATCTCTCTCCAACTCCTACTCTACGTTGCTATTCAATCGACGGTGATTCCCAAATTCACGTTTCCAAATCTGGTCCATAGCTTCAGAATAAGGTCCTTGAGACTCAGAATGGGGTATTCCCAGTTACGTGACATCTCCACTTAGATACTTATAGACATCTTTAACTTAATATGTACCGCACTGAATTCTTTGTTCTTTCCTTGACCTCTACATGACCCTCCCACATACCTGCATCTATTACAGTGTCCGTCTCAATAAATAGCACCACTATTCAAGTAGTTGCTCAGACCAAGAACTTGTGAGTCTTCCTTGATTCCTCTGTTCCTTTCACATCACACATCAAGCCATTAAACTGAGAGAGAGAGGTAGACAGACGGACAGACAAAGGAGCCCTTGCAATATATCTCAGACCAACCACCTTCACTGGTATCAACCTGATATGAATCAGAACTTCTGGTTTCACGTGAATCATAGCAAAGATTCCCATCCACACCTCCCATTCTCTTTATATCCCACTCAAATCAGCATAATAATGGTCAACTATCAGTTCTTATCATTTTAGAATTTTCAGCAGCATTTGATATAGCTGACCCCTTCCTCTTAATGGAAACAATCTTTTCATTTGTTTTTTAATACCACAATTTCCCAGATTTCCTCCTATCTCACTCAAAGCATTTTGTTTTTCAAGCTCTTTTGCTGGTTTTCTCCTTTCCAACCTCTAAATTTTGAATGGTCTATACCACAGTCCTCAGCCCTCTCTTATCCTCTCTATCTACATGCTCTCCCTACATGAGTGCGGCTTTAACTGCTACTCTCTAATTCCATAGTTCAGTGTAAATCACTATTAAAGTATTTTTACATTGTTTTATAAGTCTGCTTAATGTCTGTTTAACAACTCTGCTTAACCATCTCTGTTCTTCAGGACAGAGATCTTAGCTCTCATATCATAATTATGTGGAAAAGATAATGTATGTTTGTTGAATGAATGAATGAATGCCAACAAGGGATTGAGAATATCAAAGAAAATCTGGTTATGAAATCATTAAGAATGGTTTGGTATTTAGCAGTTAAACAACTTATCAGAAGGTGCAACTTGCCAGGAATAGGTATACAGAATCAGGGAATAGTGCATTGTGGATCTGAATTTTAAAAGTGATAAGATTTTATACATATATTCATATATACACACACACATGCATATATATATATAACATCACCATTTTGAAGCAGAATTTTCTGTCATCACTTGATGCCCACTTCTGCCATTTTGACCAAAACTATCTGAGTAGACACCTTTTTCTACTCTTCTCTTATGAGCCTTCCAACAGCTAACAAGCAGATGAAAGATATTAATTGATCACCAGGGAAACAAAAGTTTTAATTAATCAACAAATAGTTAATTGGTATATGACATTGGGCACGTAGTTTCAAGTTGTCTTGGGATGTAATTTCTTCTTGCATGATATGAGAGAATTGGATGAGATGAGATAATTCCATAAGTTGATTATTCAATTTCTAGCCTCCACACAGACTGTTTAATATTTGACCAATGGAGCTCATATTTAAAAAATATTTTAAAGCTATATTCATCAAAACTATAAAAGTGAGAAGAATAAAACATTGTTCTTATTACTCACAAGTTTGGAAGACCACTCAAAAACTCAAGCAACAAACTCAAGCCAGGAATGCCCTTCTGCTCTTCCTACCTATCCAAGTATCAAAGTCCCACAAATACTTGTAAATGTTCCCAAATGATTCAGTGAAGTAGAGGCAGAGCCTGGGGAATAGAGTGTTCTGTCATCACTCTGCTGGGAGGAACAAGCAGTCTGTGATGACTTGTTCTGTGGGTGGTTTCCTCCCACCAGGAAATATGTGAAGGGTGTTCACTCCTGCCATTTAGGAGCAAGCTGGATCTAAAGACAAGGCAGTTGTGCCCAAGTTGGAACCCAAAGTCAGTTCTCTTGGACTTGGAGTTTTCCTCTTTTGCTGGGGAAAATAAGCAGAAGATTATTATTTCAAGAACCTTATATACAGCTTCCTGGAAACTTGAAATGACTCTGAGGCTGGTAAAGTTGGATCGAATGATCCATCTACTGCTAGCTCTGTTCCAATCCCTTCCCAGTTTTAAAGAGATTTTTATTTCTCAATGATCCCCTCCTTTGTCATCATTTCTATTCTTGTCTTCTAAACATTTGCTTTGCTTCATGCTAGGGAGGGAGGCTGAAAGGATGTGGGGGCATCTATGCACTACTTTTGGTCTCCCATTTCAACAACATTGCAGCCTAGGTTCCTTCATGTACATCATATTCTGGATACACAGAACTACTTGTTCCCAAATGTGCCCTCTTCTCTGATCCCGCTGGGTACAGATGCTTCTATAGTGCTGCCCCTTCTCCTTACTGGATACCATCTCATTGAGTTCAAACAGAACTTATTCTGTAGAACTTTTTCTCCTTATCACTCTCCACTCCCACCCCAGCCTGCTTCCGGAACTCACAGCAAACTGTGTGACCCCTTATTGTAGCACTCTTCACACTCAAGTTAAGTAGTTTATTTACACTTCTGCCTTTCCCACTCAACTAAATGGACTTGTTGGGGACAAGGACCATGACTTACTCATTTTTGTATCCATGATACTTAGTCTAGGACATGGATAATAATAGGTGATTAGCAATAACTGCTTAATGAATGTATAATTACTTCTGACCCTGGACTCTGTCTTTGCTCAAAATTGTGGGAATTGTGAGTTACTCATCTTTGTAGTCTTCATCATTTCAGGCAAGGTACTGTACACCTGTAGTTGCTCATAAAAGCCCATGGTATAAATGAACTATAAGTTAAATAAATTCAATAATGATATCTACTAATTCAATTCAGTTCAATATTTTACTGTCTACTGTGTACAAAGAAACTTTGAGGAGCTTACAGTATAAGAAACAGCATTTATTAACTACATATTGTGAAGCAGAATATGCATTTTAAAAGAAGTACAATACAACTGTTCTCAAAAATTAAAAGAGGAAAACATTCTTTTAGGGGCATAAGAAAAGGCTTCTTGGAAGCGGAAGTATTCATTCTGGCTCTTGAAGATGGGATAATGGGTAGGCAAGCATTCTAGACAAGGGGTTCAAAATACATGTAAGCAACGATAGCATAAATTTTACCAAAGGGCTATTAACCAGTGACTTTGCAACAATTAAAACAGATGTTCTTCAGTGTTAACTTACTGAAATCTTGTGTCATCTTATCTGATGGTGTGATGATTAATTTTATGTGTTCACGTCACTGGGCCACAGCGTGCCCAAATGGCTGGCTAATTATTATTTCTGGGTGTGTCTGTGAGGGTGTTTCCAGAAGAGATTAGCATTTGACTCAGTAGATTGAGTAATGCAGATTGTTCTCTCCACTGTGGATGAGTATCATTCTATCTGTTGAGGGCCTGAATAGAAGAAAAAGGTGAAGGGAAAATTCTTTTTCTCTGCCTGATTGATTGAGTTCGGTCATGAGTCTCCTCCTGCTTGGGAGGTCGGATTTACACTATTGATGCTCCTGGTTCTCAAGTTTCAGACTCAGATGGGAACCTCACCACCAGCTTTCCTGGGTCTCCAGGAGGCAGATGACATATCATGGAACTTCTCAAGTTCTGTTATTGTGTGAGGCAATTCCTTATAATAAATCTCTTGATAGATAGATAGACAGACACATAGACAGGTAGGTAGAGATATTTCTTTCTCTGCATATATCTATGTCTGTATCTATCTACGTATCTATGTATCTATGTATCTATGTTCTGTTTCATTTCTCTGGAGAAAGCTGACCAATGCAGACGTTTATTTCTCTTTTTTTTAAATCTTTTATTTATTAAAAAAATTTTTTAATAGATCTTTATTGGAGTATAATTGCTTCACAATACTGTGTTAGTTTCTGTTGTACAACAAAGTGAATCAGCCATATAGTTGGGCTCTATCACACTTTCCTTCCATCTACTTTTCCTAATAACCTTTGCAAATGACTGGTCCAGCAATTTGCTTTAAGATCTTCAGGTGCATACATCTCAAGTTTAAAAATACACTGTTACACAATAAAAATTACATCATATTTCAGTTCAATAGGAAACTAACACGATGGTAAAGATCTTAATTATATAAATGAGAAAGTATTCACAAAGAAATAGCTGATAGTGAAGAGAAGAGATCAAGATTTAAGCCAACTCCTGTGTCTAAACCCGCTTTCCTCCTAGACTTCCTACAGAGGCAAATTCTAGCAGTATTCTTCACTCCTTTGGTATCAGAGGTGTCATCATTCTTCCTTTCCCACTGTGATCATGACCATAAAATCTCAGGGAATGTAGCAAAGGGAATAGATCTTATTCATTATAAATGATCTTAAGAAACTGTCATGATATTACAGCTTTGTACCCACTGACTGTGTTGGGAAGACAAACTCTTCCTGGATAAAATCTGCATATGCAGAAATAAGTTATGTATGCATTGTTAAAAAGATTCCTGCATTAAGGCAGGAAGACTTTGTACTATTTCTTACAACCAACAGTATGTGAATCTACAATTATTTCTAAATTAAATATTAATTAAAAAACAAAAAATAAAACAAAAGAAAAATAGAGTCCTAAACAATTCATCAAAATAAATTTCAATAGTGTTAATGATTTAATGTGAAAAAATGAAATACAAATGGTCCTAGAATAAAATATTGTGAACATTTTTTCTAATCTTGAGGTGGTAAAAGCCTGGAGAGAAATGACACCAAAGGCAATGAAGGGAAATCATGATGGATTTAACCAGATAAAATTTTCAAATTTACTGTGGCAAAAATAGTAAACATGTCAAAATGTTTTAAAAAATGTAAAAATATTTGCAGTATATGTGACATTAAAAGTTTTCATATCCTTAATGTATGACATGCAGTTACAAATCAAAAAGAAAAAGATACATGGAAGTAGAAGTAGTGTAATGATCAGGCAATTCAAAAATAGAAAATCTATGAATGACTAAAAAATGTAAATGTAATGTCTTATCATTATTTAAGAAAAGGAAAACTAAAAAGAGAATGAGTTACCATATTAGATTTTCAGATAGAAATTCATTAGCGTGAGAATAGCTGACTCATTATGATTATTTTTGACTATTGCTTTCTCCTTTTAAGGTTTGAGTCCCAGTATTAAATCATTTCTAACATATTATAATAAGACTGATAATTAGATGATCTTTTGATGGAACTTTATAGTGAAAGGTTTATAGTGAGAAAAATGCATACTGTTTTTTTTTTCCTTACAATTCTTCAATTTTCATCCCTGAATCAAATTGCCTGGCTTATCAACTAAAAAATACAGGGTGTTCTGTTACATTTAAATTTCAGGTCAAAAATAAATAGTTTAGCATAAGTATAGGTCATACATTATTTGGGACCTATTTATACCAAAAAAATTTGCTGTCTATTTAAAATTCAAATGTAACTGGGTGTCTTGTATTTATCTGGCAAGCCTATCCTTGAATCAGCTTTCTCTACTCTTGCAAAAGAAGTTTTCACTTCTACAGCAGTTTCCACCTGTACCAGAAAGCCCACATGGCCTGAGCACATCAAGCTCAGTTTTCATATTTAGTGAATCAACTGATTAGTTAAAAGCCAAAGAGTTTAACTCTTTTACTTCATCTTAATGAATCAGACTTCCTTCAGATAGTAAGGAAAAAGTGACACAAATGATCCAATATACAAACAATAGATACAAAAGGAAGGAAATATAATTTCTGCATCTTAGAAACATTGCTTGAAATAATATTCACAACATAGAAAAAATAAGCTAACCATTTTGAGCCTAGAGCATTCCCATCCCCTGTGTTTTAGACCTTTCTGTGTTAATGGCAGCCACCCAGGCAGTCACAGGGATGCTGAAATCATTCAGGCCAGAACCCATGACAATTAGACTTCCTACCTTATTGCTAGTAGTCTCTCTTCCCAGGAATCACTCCATCACACAGCTGCAGGTAAAAAAAAAGTTTCAGAACATGCCACAGCTGCCCTTTCATTCCAACTGAGAGAAAATGAGAACAGAGAACTAATATCCCCTCCCCCACAGGCTGGAAACAAACAAACAAACAAATGATAAAAGTTACTCTACCAGAAGAAAGGAATCTCAGCAGAGAAGTGGCCCTTGTAGTTAGTTTGCTGTAGTTGTCCTCAAAAAGTGTTTGTAGTGGTCTTGGATGCTTTCCTGTGTCCTTGAGCATCACAGCTGCTAACATTAAAAAGCCTTTGTGACAGAACTGTGACCTAGGTTTTTATTTGTGCCTATTTAAAAGTTAGTCATAGAAAGCCAGGACAGTCTGCTTGCAAAGATCCGTGGTCAAGTTGCGGATAAAGATATGTAGTGATTCCCTTTACCCTCCCCTTTAAGGAAAGAAAGCAGCAAGAAAGTACTAGTTAGAAATAGCAGAAGTTATTAGTAAGAAGTCCTGGACTCAGAGGAATGTGTGGAGAATGGATACAATGTTTCCAGTTGTGTTTTTATTTCTATGAATCCTCTTGCTGTCCCTTTAATGCCCTCTGACCTGTTGGCAGTAGCATCAGGTCTGAATGCAAGACCGGAAAGCACTTCACTGAGGAAGTAAAGCAAACTTGTCTTCATTTGGTTACCATGGTTATGGTACTGTGTGTTACCAACCTGATGATTTGCATTGCAAACCATCACTGGAAATGAGGACAGTGGAACTTGATATTCCAGGTGGAGAGGTTCAATTCACAGGAACTTCTATTGGAAAGTTCAGAGCAAACAGAACATAAATATACACACATACTCCCCAACCCATAAAGAAGAGGACCAAGCTGTAAGGGCTAACAGTCAGTCTTATCCTCCATGGAATTTCAGTATCTATGAAGTATTTTAGTTGAAAGATCAGACAATTTCATTTTAGAAAGGTAAATAAGCACATTATTGGCCTCATTTAAAAAAATTAAATTTCACAGTCACATTCAGCATGCCTTCTTGTGAAAGACATAATGCTAAAGCACTCCCTAAAAATTATTCTATCCTGAGTCATGCATGCCAACAAATAGTCTTCATTTTGAAAAGCTGCATTAGCAGAGTTTGAAATGATGGAAAAGACTGTGTGCATTTCAACTTATATTTAACTTCAAACAAACAGGAACCCCAATATATAAAAGGAGAGTGCTGAGGTTGTCTTCAAGAGGAATGAGGGGAAAGGGCCTCATCAAATCTTCCCTGTGCCTCTATGACAGCTAGTGAGGTTCCTCTGCAGAGCTCCTAATATTAGTGGGCAGAATCCGAATAGCCCTATAAACTGGCCTGAAACCTATCCTGGGAGAAACTCTTGTCTCTTAGGCTTCTCTCACCTCTTCACCACCAGGTTCTAAGACCCTTACTCTCGGAAGCCCAGGAGTCTCTCGAGGCCTGAGATAACACCACAGCCACCTTCTCCTCCTGTGGCATCTACAACCCACTCAGCCCTAGGAAGAGCAGAACCTTTGTCTTGGACAAAGGCTAACTGGCAAAGCATACTTGAACTGAAGTATCACGTGCAGAACTACACTTGGAAAATGGAGTCCATATTTTAACAGTTTTCATTTTAATAAAAGTGATTTTTAAATACAAATAGACATTCAATTGCACCCACAAAGAAATCCTCAACTAGCCATATTTTAGTTGCCTATTAGTTATATATGTATTATTTATGTAGATCATTTATTGGGAAGTTGCAGTACACAATGCATTGAAATCTGCATTAGAAATTAGGAGAATAGGACCCTATCTTAACCCAGTTCCTACTAGAATGGTCTTGGGAAAATCAATTCCTCTTCAGAGACGTAGTTAATTCAGAAAAATAATGTGTACATCGCTGAATTTTTTAAAAAGCTCTCTGCATGAAAATTAAAGATATCATATTGTATCAAAGTCTGTGAAACAAGGGAAATTGATAGCCAATGCATTGTTATTCTATGAACAGTCTTCCAAATAAAACACCTTCCTTCTAGTTCTGTTCCCTAGCATGCAGAATAATTTCTTCCTTAGTAATAAAGAAATACTTAAAGTTGAATTAGTTCACTGTCTAAGGGAGAGGCAATAAAGTAAATCAAAGTGACAATAGAGTTGCTAAGTTTTGGGGGGTAAAAGGAGAGGGTGCTATGGAATCTCATAGTTAGAGCTCTCAGCCCAGGTTTGAGGGTTTGGAAAAAGCATCCTGGAAAATATGGAGTCTAAGCTTGATCCTAAGGGAGAACAGAAGTTAGTCAAGGAGGTGAAGAAGAAGGGAAATAAGCTAAAGGGGGTGCTCCAATTAGTAGGGAGATGAGGGTAGGGCAAAAATGAGACTGGAAAAGTGAATCCATGTATTTTCCATATTTTCAATAAGTATATTATTCTCATAACCTTGATCTCTTTGGAAATTCTGTAATACAATGGCAGGGATAAGGAAAGAGAGACCCAGAAAAACTAAGCGATTTGAGAATATCACAAAATGAATTTTTGGTATATTAGGCCCTGGAATTAAGGTCTCAGGAATCCCTTTCCGAATGCTTCCACCATTAATGGGTCGTCCTGGGAAAACAGGTTAAAAGAAGAGGCACAAGTTTAATGTCTTTCCAATTAACTGAGTTTACCTGTAGTTCCATTTGTCTGGGGGTAGCCTTCTTAAGAATGCCAGTAAGTAAACGTAAGCTCCTATCCTCTGCATGGGGTGGGGAGAAGGAGGGTGATCCAGGCAGAGGGAACAGCATGTGCAAAGGTCTGGGGGCCAGAGAGAGAATGGTGCACTTGAAGAATTGCAAGAGTCTAAGTGTGACTACTGCATAATATATGACGAGTCAATGTCAAGTGATATAGCTGGTGAGAAAAGGAGTAAGCAGATCATAAAGGCTTTGCATTCCATTAAGAGATTTGAAATTTATTCTGAGGGTAGTGAGAAGTGATATGATCAGATTTATATGCTAAAAAGATCCTCTTGCTTTAATATGGAGAATTCAATGAGTGGAAGGAACATGACTAAAGACAGGAGGCTGGGGACCAGGTGAGATGCAATAGTGACTGCAGCCGTAGCCCCACAGTTAGAGATAAAGACATGAGTTACTTTAGAGCCACGTGTGAGAAAAAATCAGCAGGTCTTATTAACTGATCCACTCTGTGGGGAAAGACAGTGGTCAAAGATTTTTCTCAAGTATAGGTTTATAAAGGGATCTAGTGTGTTTTGTTTGCAAATATAGAGTTTGGGGTTCCCATGGAAACACCAAGGGGCAGTATCAGTATGCAGTTTGGATACATGAGTCTGGTGTTCAGTAATGAAGTCTGGGTTTACATGCATGTCCAGTAACAAAATAGCTTCTAATTGAAGCCAAGGTGACAGGTGAGTTCACTACAGGAAGGACTGTGGAGTGAAAGTAGGTCCTAGACCAAGATGGAGAACAAGACGAAGGGAAGAATTAAGAGTGCCAAAATTAGAAGCAGGCTTGTAAGCTCTGGAGAACTGAAACCTTTGATCTACATGAGAAGCCAAGTTACAATCATCAGGCAGCTTGATGAATCTAGAATAGAGTCAATTGTATTGCTGAAATGTCTAATGGGTTCAAACTATCAGAAGGAGACACAACAGACAGTTGAAACTTTTGATTCAAAGTTTCTCAAACCTAAATGTGCATGGAAGTCCCTAGTGCTAGAGATTTTAGTCAGTAGGTCTGGGGTGGGATGAGAAAATATGCAATGTTATTGATAATTTCTCCAAAGCAACTCTGATGTAGTGTGTCCCAAGGGAAGAATTTCAGAATCATTGTTTCTGGTTAGTGCATCCTTTCTCCTGATTGGCCAGTTTTGCTTCTTGACATTGTTCTTCTACACACAAATACTCACCTTCTATTATTAAGCATTTAAAAGATATGTTGATTGTTGAGCTATACATGGAGCCTGTGTTTTCTAGTACATTTCCAGCTCATTGGGAATGTTCCCACTTTTACTCTTCTCACTTTTACCCTGTGAAAACTTCACTTACAGAGAACATGTGAATGATGATGGTGGTGGTGGTTTTTAATGATCAGAGGCAGAGCCTGGGGGAGGGAGACAGACCTTCAGCCTCCCTAGAATCTCATCAGACCCACATTCTTTAGTAAGATCAAGTGAAGTGTTTTCCAAATAGCTCTTAATGTCCAGTAGATGGACATTAAGATGGTGTTTCACTTTAGTAAGACCTTTAATGATGCTTATTACTGTTTTTTACCTCTTTGAGTTAGATTTGTCATATCATGCGTGCTCAATAAATATTTGGGTATTCATTCTTATCACAGTAAGTCCTGCTAGGTCAATTTAATCTTTCTACAGTAAAGATCCAAATCAAATGCTGCCTCCACCGGGAATGGGACTCCCCTATTTTACTCTCATTTTGCTTATGCTTGTCACGGAGCACTTACCACATTGTGCCTGCTATTAGACCACTGATTCTTAAATGGAATTTATTTTGCCCCCAAGGGGACCTTTGCCAATGTCTGAAGACATTTTTGGTTGTCACAGTGGGATGGATGATTCTACTAGTGTCTCATGGGTAGAGGTCAAGGATAGTGTTAAGCATGCTATAATACACAGAGCACTCCCCCCGTCACAAAGAACTTTTCAGTCCCAAATATCAAGAGCATTGAGATTGAAAAAAACTCTGTATTAGACAAAGGAAAGACATAAATTGCTTAGGACTTAGAGCCACAGGTGCTTAGTTCCAGCTCTGGCTCCAATGTTTACTACCTGTGAAACAATGGGCAGGCCTCCATTTCTGAATCTGAGTATTCTCATCAGTAAAATGTAGATACTTATTTTACAGATGCTCCTCTCACAGAAATATTGTAGGGTTCATGGCAATAATGCATAAAAATGGCCTGTAAACTTAATACAATCATCATTGGATGCTTTGAGATTGTATGTATAATGATGACTATAATAATAATAATTATGCAGGGAGTTTGGATATATAGGTCTAGAGCTCAGTAATGAAATCTAGGCCGGATTTCAAATTTAACTAGAATCTTACTCATTTTAATTTCATCTCAATGAGTATTTATTGAGCAGGATCTCTGGGCTGGCATTCTTCTAGGTACTATAGATATAAAAATGAGACATTCTCCTTGAATTAAGGGCTCTTTTTTAGGATGGAGATGATAGAGACATAAACAAAAATTATAATATAATGTAAAATAGCCTAAGATAACAGATAATAGGTGAATGAAGTTTTTTTAGAAAAATAGCAATTCAAGATATATTTTAAAAGTTTATGGGTTGCATTATTACTGGCAACAAAAAAACTTTCTTTACTATCTCTCTTTACTGATCCCCACGGGGAAAAATATACATTCTAATGACTTAGATTACCCACTCTACAGAGTAGATGAAAGTCAGTAAGGAACTGAAATTGCTTTTTAACAATGAATATGTTAAATCTGACCATATAGAAATGTAACAAAATGGAGGCAGCTCTCTAGTCTTTAATCCTAAAATGGGACCACTAGCCATGACTCAAAACAGTGGCGTATGCTGTGCATTGCTCATTGTTCTAACTGAGGCATAAAATGCTCTCAGAATGCAAACTAATGGTATTTGGGGAATGCAAACTAATGGTATACTTTAAGTTTTCTAGAACACACCAGGCAGCTGGACACTATTCCCAGTTATCTTGCTCATAGGAAATAAATAACTGCTCAGTAAATGTCCGATAAACTGAAAGGGATTACTTGACAGTAACAGAGGAAGTGGGCACTGATTTTGCCCCTTTCTCTACAAAGCCCCACAATGTTTGGTTGGAAGGGAGAGTACCAAATACCCAGGGATATCTCATTGAAAAGAGTGAGTGGACTCATCTTGTCTCTACACTGTCTTGGGTACTCAACAATTTCAGCATAACTGAATAGTTGATATATTACTAACATGTACTTCCTACACTGTCCATTTCATATTCCCTTCGTGGATCTCCTGACCTAGAACGTACTCAGTACTGCCTAGGCTAATAGCTCCAAGCCATTTTAATCCAAAGGGCTACTCAGTGGTTCAAGAAGAACCAACACCCTTACAACTACCATTTACATCAACAAACCTCATAGAGTTAGCAAGTAAAAACCCTACTATTCCACACCATGAACACAGTGAATATGGCACAGTTGGACAGCACCTAAGATCTCTAAAGGATGCAGTCCAAGAGAATCTCTTCCATTTTTGTGAACTTTACCTTCAGGAAACCCAACAGGTCCTCACAGTGAGGATGCAAGAAAGAGACTCTCATGGCTCTGGGAGCAGTAGGGGAAGAGTAATCATTGTGAAATATGCTCAGATCCTTCTCCATAACAAAGGCCTGTTCTCCAAGAGAAAATATTTTGCCAGAACCTTACCCCAGTTGTGGAAAAGCATTCCTCCTACTCTAGACCACTTTAGATTTCTTGTCTCACCTAAGAAAAACCATAGTCAATAGGGGTCAGGGCTTCAAGGAAATAGACTGGGAATGCTGCTGCCAGGTATGGCAATAGGGGCAGGAAGGAAGAAGCTATACTATTGGAGAAACACTTGTGAAAGTCTCAGCCCCAACACAGAGACCCACTAAAACACTGAGATCTAATCAGAAGATTGCAGAATGTATCCTCTCCCCCACATTCTACTAACATACCAACAGAGTTCTGATATAATCATAGTGGATTACAACTTAAAAATCTACAATCTCTCTCTCTCTTTCTCTCTCTCTGAGGAGTACTTGGGGAAAATCAAAGTCAAGATGGGAGACAAAAAACCAGGACACTAGAGGAATTTGAAAGCCTCTGGCATCTATAGCCACAGCTAACATTAAATACAGCCCAATCTCTGGTCAAATAACATAAATTCTTACACTAAAGGCTATCTCCTTCAGTTCTTATTACCTGATATAACATGTATTACTTTCAACAAAAAATTACAAGGGAAGAAAAAACACAGTCTAAAGAGGTAAAACAATTATCAGAACCAAAATCAACCATGATACAGATGTTGGAATTATCAGATAAGAAATGTAAAATAACTATGATTAATATGTTAAGGGCCTAATGGAAAAAGTATATAGCATGCAAGGAAAGATGGGTAATATAAGCAGAGAGATGGAAACTCTAAGAAAAAATCTAAAGGAAAGTCTAGAAATCAAAAATGCTATAACAAAAATGAAGAATACATTTGATGTACTCATCAGTAGACTCACACAGCCATGAAAAGAATCAGTGACCTTAAAAATAGGTCAGTAGAAACTTCCCAAACTGAAAATCAAATGAAATAATGACAGACTCCACAGATTTAGGACATTTAGAAAGCACTAAGTAGGATAAATACTAGAAAACCATAACTAGGCATATTATTTTCAAATTATAGAAAACCAAAAACAAAGAGAAAAGTTTGCAAGAAGCTGGGGGGCTTGGGGAGATGTACTTATAAAGAAACAAGGATAAGAATTACACTGGACTTCTCACCAGCCATAAAAGCAAGAAGAGAGTGAAGTAAAATATTTCAAACATTGAATGAAAACCTCCCATCAAATTAGAATTTTATAACCAATGAAATTATCCTTCAAATGTGAAGAAGAAATAAACGTATTCTCAGAAACACAAAAATTAAGAGAATCACTAGCAGGACTACCCTACAAGATATGTTAAAAATTTTTCTTCAGGTAGAAGGAAAATGAAACAGGTCAGAAATTTAGATCTACAAAAGAAAGGAGAAACATTGAAGAAGGAATATATACATGTAAAATAAAATTTTTTATTTTTCCTATTCTTAATTTGTGTAAACTATAACTGCTTGCAGTAATAGTAGTAGCAACGTTTTGGATGATTAAAGTATATGAATAAGTGAAATAAAATATAATATCACAAGGATGGGAGAGAGGAAGTGGGAATACCCCATTATAAGTTGTTACCTGCATTACATGAGAGGTGGCATAATGTTATTTAAAGGTGACTTTAGTTAAAAATGAGTAGTGTAAACTCTAAGGAAACCACTAAGTATGTTTTAAAATAAGTATACAACAGGCTAAAAGAGAAAATAGAATAGAGTCATATAAAATGCTCAATAAAACCGGAGGAAGCAGAAACAAAGAGGGGGAAAAAGAAACAAAGAACAAATGCAACAAATAGAAAACAATTACAGACATAGTAGGCATAACATAGAGACATTATGCCAATTATATCAATAATCACTTTAAATGTGAATGCTCAAAATACAGCAATTAAAAGAGATTGTTAGAGATTGTCAGAGTGGGTTAAAAAACAACCACCCCCAATTTGTAGATGTTATCTACAAGAAATCCATTTTAAATATAAACACTCAGATTAAAAGTAAAAGGGATGGAGAAAGATACACCACACTAATCAGAAGAAAGCTGGATTAGCTATATTCACTTCAGACAAAGCAGACTTTAGAACAAGGAAGATTATCAGGGGTAAATATCGGCATTATATAATGATAAAGGTATAAATTCTCCAGAAGACATAACAATTCTAAATGTGTATGTGTAACAGAGAACAAATCTTTCTCCATATTGGCTCAATTCCTTTAGTTCTAACTTTGTGCTCTGTTGCCTGTGCTTAGTCATGATGGCTCTGCGCCTTTCTCTCTCCAAACAGTAAAACAATGTTGCCTATAGCCTGAAATATACATAATAACCGTTTCTCAAGGCGCTGCCTCCCAGGCTTGACCTTTAAAGGCATAACACTTTTCATTCATATAGAGATAAAAAGTTGCAGAACAGAAAATAACATTTGTCTTTTTGAAGGTTTATAGGAACATTGTGATCAGACCTATGTGTACAGCTGTAAGAACAAAGAATTATCACATCCCCTCCAGAGTCTGGCTGGCATCAAGATGTCTGAAACAACCAGCCACTCCCTCTCCTCTTTTAGTATAAAAGAAGCCTCACTTCTAACTCAGGTGAGATGGTTCACTAGTCCACCACCTCCTTGGTCTGCTGCCGTCCTGAATAAAATAGCTATCCTTTGCCCCAGCAACTTGTCTCTTGATTTATTGGCCTGTCATGCAGCGAGCAGTAGAGCTTGGACCAGGTAACATATGCACTTAACACAAGAGCATAAACATGCACGAGGTGAAAATTGATATAACTGAAAGGAGAAATAGGCAAATCCACTATTGTAGCTGGAGACTTCACCACCCCTCTTTCAGTAACTGATACACAAAGCAAACAGAAAATCAGTGAGGATACTGATGACCTGAACAGCACTATTAACCAACTTGATCCTGTTGAAATGTATAGAAAATTTCACTCAACTATAGGAGAATATTCTTCTCAAGCTCACATAGAACATTCAACAAAGTTGACCACATTCCGGGTCATAAAAATGTACCTTAATAAATTTATAAGACTAGAAATCACATAAAGTGTGTTTTCACGCCACAATAGAATCAAACTAGAAATCAGTAACAGAAACATAACTATAAAATTACAAAATATTTGAAGATTAAACAACACAATTCTAAATAACACCTGAGTTAAAGAAGAAATCTTAGGTTTAAAAATATTTTAAACTAAATGAAAATGAAAATACAACTTACCACAATTATCAAAATTTGTAAGACATAGCAAAAGCAGTGCTTAGAAGGAAATTTATAGTATTAAATACATATTTTAGAAAATAATAAAGATCTAAAATCTATAATCTAAGCCACATAAGCTTAAAGCAAGCAGAAGAAAAGAAATAATAAAAATAAGAGCAAAAATCAATGAAATTGAAAAACAGGAAAACAATAGAGAAAAATCAATGAAACCAAAAACTGGTTATTTGAAAAGATCAATAAAAGGGATGACTCTTTAGCCAGGCTAAGTGAAAATAAAAGGGAAAAGAAACAATGTGACAGCCAGGTTTCTCACAGTTGGAGTGGAAATTTACAAATAAACAAGGGGAAGAGGCTAGAACAACCCAGGTGGTAATGGATTAGAGTTGAGGACAACAGTATTAACTCATGGTTAGCTTAATATACACACAGATGGTTACATATGGAAATATTTATGCATATGTTTATATAGATGAGTTAGCATACACATATATATTTCCTCCCTCTGTCAGCTGAGAGGGCCTAGAAGCAAAACACCCAGTAGTAATAAGCATGTATAGTACCCAGATCTTGGTTTCTAATATATCATTCTCCTGTAAAAGGAACCAATGCACCTTGAGAGACTGTTGAACTATAAATGATAAACTCATAACATCTTAAAGTAAGGAAGTGCTAAACACACACACACATAAACACACACACACACACACACACACACACAATGATGTGGTATGTCAAAGAGATACAAAAGCCAGCTGAAAAAGCTCCTAACAGCCCAAGCTGGTACAATTTGAGCACACAACACATAAAGCAGTATTGGATTATAATCCAAAATTTAAAATAAATATCCACGAGTCCATAATCATATAAATAAGTGATTTATATAAATAAATAACTGTGGGAGAATAGACAAATCTCCTGTGCAGAAGAATTACAAATAATTTATTTAGATACTACACTTTCTAACTTCTTACTCCTTGAGTGTGGGCTTAGCATAGTGACTCTCTTCCAAATAATAAAGTACGGAAAGGTGGGAGGGAGTAACTTTACAGATAAGAAACCTGACAATACCTGAACCAGGTGATCAAGGTTAACATCAACAGTCATGTCATGTTGATAGTTTGCACCCATGATACCATGCGATGAGAATGCTATTTTACCTCTGTGACCTTCCTCCCTCACACCCATAACTCCAGTCTGATTATAAGAAAAACACCAGACAAATCCCAGCTGAAGGACACTCTACAAAATATTTGATCAATATTCTTCAAAAATGTCAAGGTTACCAAAAACAAGGAAAGTCTCAGAAACTATAACAGTTAAGAGGAACCTAAGAAGATGTGAAAACTAAATGTAATGTGGTGTCTTGGATGGCATCATGGAACAGAAAAAGAACAGTAGGTAAAAACTAAGGAAACAAAGGTACAGACTGTAGTTAATAATGATGTATCAATATTGATTTATTAATTGTAATAAATTACCATACTAATGTAAGATGTTAATAATAGAGGAAAGTGGATATGGGGAACTCTGTACTATCTTTGCAATTTTTCTGTAAATCTTGAACTATTCAAAAATTTGTAAAAATTATTTATTTGGCAGTTGGACAAGATGGTATTTAGTATATTTATTCTAACTCTGATATTCAGTGATTTTAAAATAAGATATTTGTGATTTGCTAAGTGACAAATAGCAGCAGCATGCATATATATATATACATTAAAATTATACATATATTGAGAGAGACTAGAAATATATACATATATGCATGCTTGTGTGTATATATCTATGTAGATGTAATATTACTATATTAGGATATATAAGACAATGTTAAGAATAGTTATCTCTGGATGCTATGATTATGGACAATTTTTACTTTCTTCATTTTATTGACAGTATTTTAAAAACAATTGACTAAGGACACAATTATTTTTGTAAAATAAAAACAAGTCAGTAAAAGTTTTTATTTTAAAAATCAATGAGTATCCATGATGAGTGATGCCCATCTGGACTATGTGCCCCTCCTCCAAGCCTAACCAATTCTTCATGCTTACTTCTATCATTGTATTTACAAAATAAATTATATATGTACGTTATTTGTCTGTCTTCCTTCCTAGATTATAAAATTCTTAAGGACAAAAAAATCTGTCACTTCTGCATCACTACTGCCTAGTACAGAGCCCAGTATGTTGTGCATTTAGGGGCACAAGCAGAGGGCAATGCAATGTGAAATCTTGGGCAAGCAACTGAAGTAACTAATCCAGTTTTCTCATACATAAAATGGGAAATCTGGGCTACTTCCATGTCTGGGGTTCCTTCCAGATTTAAGATTCAACATTCTCTGCCTGTCTCAATGAATTAGGCATAATTTCACAAAATAAGAACTCCAGGGAAATTATGTGACTTGCCCAACTTCTTCTTTTGCATCTTCTGGAGGATGATGGAAGATTGAGATTCAGGAAATGTCTGCTCCGTGGGAATTGGTTCAGAAAGCTTTTTTCTGTAGGTTTTAAATAATTTATTATTTGCAGTTAAATTTGTCCTTGAAAATTTACAAAGGTTTGAGCAAATCAGAGTGGTTAAAATATGGAAGGATTAAATACAAGGATAATTATTTCATTAAGACCTTACTGAAATTATTCTTTAAAAAATTTCTGCAATATGCAGAAAATACTCTGTGTGATAAAGTGAACATATTGCTACATGTGTGTCATTCTGATCACACTGCTTTTTCCTTGGGCCTGAGATTAAGGAAGAATGATGAAAAAGGACAAGTCACCATCCATACATCTTGAAGTTAAACTCTGAGACCCTTCCACCATCAGTGGTTCTGCCATCTCTTAATCAGCAACATTTTCCAGTTTTCCTACTCCTATTCCCCACTGACACTGATCCCTTGAAACATCAAGTTCACCTAGAAGAGCCTATTACAATTTGTTTTAGTTTTCTATCAAGCTGCAACAAAGTACTACAAATTTAGTAGCTTAAGACAACACAAATTATATTATAGTTCTAGAGGTCAGAAATCCAAAATTCGTCTCACTGGACTAAATTAAGGGGTTAGCAAGTCTGCACTCCTTTCTGAGGGCTCTTGGGAAGAATCCATTTCCTGCCTTTTCCAGCTTCTAGAGGCTGCCCACGTTCTTCAGATCCTGGCCCCTCCTCCAGCTTCAATACCAGCAGTACAGCATAGTCCAATCTCTCGGACATTGATATTCTACTCCTGCTATCACATCTCTTTTTCCGACTCTGACTCTCCTCCCTCTCTCCAATAAGGACACTTACAGTCACGCTGGGCCCACCCAGATAATCCAGGATAGTCTCCCCATCTCAAGATCCTTAATTTATTCATATCTACAAAGTCCCTTTTGATATGTAAGGTAGCATATCGACATCTTTGGTATGGGGGCCATGTTTCCGTCTACCATGTATCTGTGTTTCTCTCAATATCCAACGGAGTGGACACCTCTATTTTCGTGGCAATCTCTGAGTTAGGCACTTTTTGGTACCAGTCACATCTTGTCACAGAGAAGTCACTACTTTGTCAGTTCTATAAGATGACCCTTTTAGAAAGTGTAAATGGATATGTGAGGCTCTAATTAAAGCATGCAATACTTTTCCATTCAGACAAAATTTGTTTTTTCTTAAGAGTATAGCTTTGGTGAGATAGACTCAGATTTAAATCTGGGCTATATCATCAATTATCTGTGTCACGTAGAATAAACTGCTTTCTTTTTCTGAGTTTGCCATCTCTTATTCAGCCACATTTTCTACCACCTAATTAAAGACCCCATCATCCCTGAGATTTTTTCTTTAACGTGAGATTTGAAGTATATACAGGGTGTCTTAAATTATACAGTAACAGTCATAATTGAGCTTCATAGACTTATTAGAAATAAATGAGTAGAAAATAAATAAGATCTTATAATTTGGGTGGGCTTTTTACTTGAAACGTCTAAGGTTTGATATATTCATTCTCTTCTCTGAAAATATTTTCAATATCTATTCTCTAGAACCTATAAACACATGCCAAAAAATCTTAGAAAAACCACCTAAGTGTCTAACAAGACACCCAGGTGATGAAGTATTATGCAGATTATAAGATATGATGTTTATAAAAAGAGTTTTGTTTTTAATCTCCTGGTCCCTTCCTCTCCTAGCCCAACCCTTGTGTCTCTGTGATTCTCTGAAACTTGTCCAAGTTGCTCTGCATGCCCTATGGTTCTGGGAGTCCAGCTCTTTTTTCCTTTTTAAAAAATTAAACTAAGTTCCCAAATGTACCCTCCTTCCTTCCCCAGTGCCCCTCTTTAATAAAATTATATTAAATCTGCTAAAAGTTCAATGTTTAACTAGAAACCTAGTATATTATTAGCAACATAACTTATTCAGGATGACTCAAAATATATAGACTATTTCTTTTCCTAGCACAATATCAATGGCATCTTCAAACATGACAGAGAAAATCATTAGTCCTACCTGTAAAGAGTGTCACACCTTGATCATATTCTTGGGATCTGTGCCCTGCTTCCTTCATTCTCTTTTCTCATTCTCTCATTTACATTCCCACCTTCAGTCATTCTTTATTTAAAAATGTATCAGTCTGGCTCATTGCAAACATTTTAAACAATACATATTGAACAATATAATGTGTATAAAATGAAGTGAGAAATTTTCCCCACCTTCTCAATCTTGTGAGGTAATTATTATAAAAAGTGTTGCCAATCATTGTCCTCCATAATTTTTCACTTATGAACACCTGCTGGACATCAAGCCATGTCCAAGCGCGTAGATCTGACTTATTTTTGGTGGCCACATAGCAGTCATTGAATGGACATACCATGATTTGTTTCTCTCTAATGCTCTCTTTATTGTTGCTGCAGAAAGCAGGATGTGTCCCTTGTTGCATTTATCACTCCATGTAATTTTCAGTGGAGAAATACCAAAAACTAATGAAAAAAGCCGTCCTTAAAAATATCTTCCCCCCCGAAATTTCTCACTTCTGGATCTTTTGCCTTGGAGGAGTTTGGGGAGTGGTCTGGTAAAGTTATTATTTAGCTGCACATTATCAAACATGAATAGACAATTACTAGAGCCCAATTCCCCCTCTCTTGCCAGTTCCTTAGTGATAGTGATTGAAATGGGCCATTCTCATGTCAGAACCAGAAGTGAGAGGGAGTCCTGTGCTGACTTAATAAACGTATCTGCCGAAAATACAATTGTTTTTATTCTACAGGGGGGCAGACAGACAGACACATATATATGTGTATATATATAAACATATATATAGCAACTGTATTTATATATGTTGATATATAAATATATATCTTTAAATATGTTCTCTTGTCTGATTGGAACATTCAATTTCATTAGTATTTAGTATGTTTCATTAATTAACAACTTATATTAAAGATGAGGTACTAAAATACCATTCTGATTATGGCATTTTGAACATTCTTCTGAATGACATCCTCACACAGAAATATCACTATCTGGAAACCAGAAATGGAGCATCATGCTTATAAGCAGTTCTTACCTCCTGGACTTTCTCTCTCTCTCTGTCTCTCTCTCTCCCCGCCACACACACCCCTCTCCTTCCCTGGAATTAGCTATCTCTCATGACCACACATTTATTTGTCAATTCTCAGCTGCAACTCTAGATTATCATTTTGATTTGCACCCATCCACAGAGAATTACTTCTCCTTCTTCTGTCTCTTTCCCAGTGAACTCTTCAACCCCCTCATCATCAATGGCATTTAACATCATTCTATTTGTTTCTAACAGCTGCAGTCCCCTCAATTTCACCTGCATTCAACTCAAGTCTGTTGGCTTAGTTTCAGTCAAAAGATTCTTACAAATAGGAAGGAGAAAGGAAGCTGATTTCCTGTGTCTCTCCTTTTAATGATCAGGGAGAGCAATTAGGTTGCTATGGCACAAAGAAAAGGTCCTGATAAACAGTCTTACCTCCTCCAGTTGGAGTGAAGCTCAGGGACAAGCAAAGTTCATCCCCTAAAGAAGCTGACTGTCATAGTCCCATCCACCGGCCCCATCCACCTGCAACAAAAGCTTCACTGCTGAACTGTCTGAAAGTTGTATACGTGGACAGTTCCTGCAGGAAACAGTGTCGCATTTGCCTAATATTGCATAACATTTTCATAATCCATGCCCATTTGTCATAAGAAAAAACCTGTTTTCCTGATATTTTATATCAGGAAGCATTTGAAACAGGGGAGTGAGACAGTGAGGCTCCTTCACACAAATGAACCAGACTAGAGGAGACTTCTTGCATTCCTTGGTCCCACAAGATTTTTGGAGGTCTACTTTGTGCCAGACCACGGGCTAGGAAAAGGAAATGCGAACATGAACAAATCATCCTCCTCTCCCCCGAGAAGCTTGTAGCCATTTGAGGGCCACAGCCAGTAACTCCCAGGGAGGAACAGTGAGGGCAGAGAGGGAGAGGGCACGTACTATCTAATGGAAATTTGGGAAGGCTTCACCAAGGACATAATGCATGCCATGAGTTTTGAAGCATGAGTAGGAGCTTCCCTGATGAACAAAGATTGAACTAGACTTGAAGCTGTGGGGAGGATGCATATACAAAGGCACAAAGTTATTGAACGGATGAGACCTTTGGGGAACTGCAAATTGTCTGCATGGCTGAAACACAGAGTATGTGGTAGCAAAGGGGAGAAATGAGGCTGAAGAAGAAGGAAGCCTCACCTGGTGGGCTGACTTATGACTTAGAAAACTGTGAATTTAGCTAATTATAATGATTCTACACTTTAGTGTCTGAACTTAGCATATTATTTGTAATTGTGAGAGAGAAGCATTGAAGGCAAGAGTTCAATATATATTTAGTTACTCAGTATACTCAGAAAATGAGTAACTTGTTTGGGCAAATGACCTAGTTTGAATTAGGGCACTGAATACCAACTTCCAAATAATTAGAATAATTAAAGTACATTAAATATTAAAGCTGTCACTAGTTCATAGGAATATTCCTTTGACACTTCAGAAGGTTCTTCAAGGCTTTAGAAAGGGTCGGGACTGTGATAGCATGAGAAGCACTCTGTGTGAGGGCCAAGGTGATTGCCCCCAAGATCTGCTGGGGAGGAGGTGAGCGTAGTGTTCTCCTATTCTAAAAATCACTTGCACTGAGAGTATTTTTACACTTTTGTGTTCTGTGAAGCCTCCTGACAGATTGAATTTGGGTCAGCATAATAAATGAAGCACTGCACTAATAATGTTAATACAAACAAATAATCAGAATAAACCACATTTACCCACATGATCTAACAAACATATGGTCTTGTGGTTGAAACTTGGCAAGTTAATTGTCATAAGAACCCTGAAAGGAAGGTGGAATGAATTGGTAATTTTATCCCTAGGTCAGACCTCCATTCTTGATATTTCCCTGTTCCCACAGACTGGCAAACCCTTGAAATAGCAAGCACATTCTATTGTTAACATTTCTTCCTCTGTGAAATCGAATTAATGATTATAATTTGCTCCATTAATATTGGCTTCACAGCTTCATTAAGTGCTTTCACATGCATTATTTTACTTTGTTTCTAAAGATTTGTTGGATACCCAGGGCAGGAAAGTCATTGTTTTTTATTGTTTTTTTTTTTCCCCTCCTACATTTAACATGTAAGAAGCTAAGACTCAGAAAGGTGACTTGCTTTGTCCAAGGTCACATGACCTGAACCACAATGCTTGCTTCTATCTCCAAGTCTGAACACCCTTCTGCAATCATACTGCCTCGAGGACATTTCCTTAAAAGGGAGTTGCGCACGGTTAGTAACTTGTACTGTTTGGACGGTCTCCAGGAACTCCTGACCGTTTTCCAGAGCTCCCAAGTGATTTTGGATGGCACAGTGTCCATCTTCCCTAGCCACCTTCAATGTCCTGACCAGGATATCGCCTCATAAAAACTGGCTTGTTCCCTTCCACCTTGTCTTTGACCTCTCTTGTACTCACCTGGCTTTCCCAGGTTCTGTCTCCTGCCTCTACTTCGACTCTCTCTCTCTGTCTAGCATCTTAGAGTTTCACATCTCTTTTGAATGCCTGACTGTCCTCAATTTATTTCTTTTATCAATACTGCTCTTTTATTGTTTCTATGAGGACTCAGGACTGCAGATGATAAAACAAGTACTGTCTCAATTTTATGTCTGTCCCAGTTCCATGCTCAGCATCTCAGACTTCCAATTACCTGTCAGGGAGGATGAGTCACTGAGGGGTACAGGCACGAAATTAACTGCCCCCAGAGAACAAGGGCATGGTGAAAGCCTCCTCCATTCCTCACCAGAACCAAAATAGGCATTCTGGGACAGGTCAGTCCAAAAGGGTTACTTACTCAAGATAGATTGGGTGGATGGCATAAGAATATAAATTTGGTCAAGAGGAAACCAAGGCCATGTCTAGAAATATAATGCAGAAGTTCAAGTCTGAGGATCAATGAGTTTTCAAGACTAAGATTCTGAGGAATGAGGGAGTCCTATGGTAGAGGTGAGATTTGCTACTATAAGAACCAGGTATGTTGGATAGGAGATGTTTAAGCAACAAGGATTAATTTGATTTTGGCTTTGGGATTAGTTACAGGATGCAGGCATGAATACAGAGGGGCAAAGTCTTAACAAAATACACAGATCCATGAATAGCCATCTGCAAGATAAAGACAGCAAGCAGAAAAAGGAAAGGACTTGAAAGAGAGAAAAGGTGATAGGCAGTGGAAAGAAGGATGACAAAGAGTAACAGAGTCTGATTTAATAAACCAGAGCTTCATAGGGCTCCAGTCCCTTTCCAGTACTGTCTACCTCTAATACGAGACATAAATAGAAACCTCCAGCTACATGGAGCTAGTCAAATCTCCCCAGACCCTCAACTTTACCTTGCCTCCATGACTTTGCATATGCTTTCCCTTCTCCCTGACATCCTCCTGGTTAGTCCACTTGAAAAACACCTAAGCACTTATCAGGGCTTGACTTACAGATGATCTCCTTTATAAACCTCTCCTTGATGCCTTACTCACCAATTTATTTAAGCACTGTTTGTGTTCCCAACATTGTTCTAATGAAAACCTCACATTAACCCTATGGTATAGATGCTAATGTTATTCCCATTTTGCAGATGAGAAACCTGACATGAAAAGATTAAGGAACACATTATCTCAAAGGAAGAATTAGGAGTCAAACCCTGGTGGTAGTGGGTTCCAGAGTCTGTACTGTTAACTACTATTGATACGCCTCTCCAAGGCTGCTAATCTCCCCTTTCTGATGCCATTACTGTACCTTGAATATATTACCATAATATCACTTGTCTATGTGACTTTCTTACCCACTAAACTTGAAGATTCTGTACAGCTGAGCCAATGACTTATCTTTGTTCATAGCCTTGCACTTGTTAACTCCAGAAAATATTCCTCTGTATTTCTTTTTTTTGAAAAAAATAGATCTTTATTGGAGTATAATTGCTTCACAATACTGTGTTAGTTTCTGCTGCACAACAAAGCGAATCAGCCATATGCACACACATGTCCCAATATCCCCTCCCTCTTGAGCCTCCCTCCTATCCTCCCTATCCCACCCCTCTAGGTCATCGCAAAGCACCGAGCTGTAGCTGATCTCCCTGTGCTATGCAGCTGCTTCCCACCAGCCAGCTATTTTACATTTGGTAGTGTATTTATGTCGATGCTACTCTCACTTCATTCCAGCTTAGCTGTCCCACCCCATGTCCTCAAGTCCATTTTCTATGTCTACCTCTTAATTCCTGCTCTGCAACTAGGCTCATCAGTACCATTTTTTTTTTTTTTAGATTCCATATATATGTGTTAGCATATGGTATTTGTTTTTCTCTTTATGACTTACTTCACTCTATATGGCAGACTCTAGGTCCATCCACCTCACTACAAATAGCTCAGTTTCGTTTCTTTTTATGGCTGAGTAATAGTCTATTGTATATATGTCCACATCTTCTTTATCCACTCATCTGTCGATGGACATTTAGGTTGGTTCCATATCCTGGCTATTGTAAATAGTGCGGCAATGAACATTGTGGTACATGTCTCTTTTTGAATTATGGTTTTCTCAGGGTATATGCCCAGTAGTGGGATTGCTGGGTCATATGGTAGTTCTATTTTTAGTTTTTTAAGGAACCTCCATACTGTTTTCCATAGTGGTTGTATCAATTTACATTCCCACCAACAGTACAGGAGGGTTCAGTTTCACCACACCCTTTCCAGCATTTATTGTTTCTAGATTTTATGATAATGGCCATTCTGACCAGCATGAGGTGATACCTCATTGTAGTATTGATTTGCATTTCTCTAATAATTAGTGATGTTGAGCATCTTTTCATGTGCCTCTTGGCCATCTGTATGTCTTCCTTGGTGAAATGTCTATTTAGGTCTTCCACCCATTTTTTAACTGGATTGTTTGTTTTTTTGATATTGAGCTCCATGAGCTGTTTGTATATTTTGGAGATTAATCCTTTGTCTGTTGTTTCATTTGAAAATATTTTCTCCCATTCTGAGAGTTGTCTTTTTGTCTTGTTTATCGTTTCCTTTACTGCAAAAAGCTTTTAAGTTTAATTAAGTCCCATTTGTTTATTTTTGTTTTTATTTCCATTACTGTAGGAGGTGGGTCAAAAAAGATTTTGTTGTGGTTTATGTCAAAGAGTGTTTTTCCTATGTTTTCCCCTAAGAGTTTTATAGTGTCTGGTCGTACATTTAAGTCTTTAATCCATTTGCAGTTTATTTTTGTGTATCGTGTTAGGTACTGTTCTAATTTCATTCTTTTACATGTAGCTGTCCACTTTTCCCAGCACCACTTATTGAAGAGGCTGTCTTTTCTCCATTGTATGTTCTTGCCACCTTTGTCATAAATTAGGTGCCCATATGTGCGTGGATTTATCTCTGGGCATTCTATCCTGCACCATTGATCTATATATCTGTTTCTGTGCCAGTACCATACTGTCTTGATTACTGTAGCTTTGTAGTATAGTTTGAAGTCAGGGAGCCTGATTCCTCCAACTCCGTTTTTCTTTCTCAAGATTACTTTGGCTATTTGGGGTCTTTTGTGTTTCCATACGAATTGTAAAACTTTTTGTTCTAATTCTGTGAAGAATGCCATTGGTAGGTTGATAGGGATTTCACTGAATCTGTAGATTGCTTTGGGGAGTATAGTCATTTTCACAATACTGATTCTTCCAATCCAAGAACATGGTATATTTCTCCATCTGTTTATATCATCTTTGATTTCTTTCATCAGTGTTTTATAGTTTTCTGAGTACAAGACTTTCACCTCCTTAGGCAGGTTTATTCCTAGGTATTTTATTCTTTTTGTTGCAGTGGTAAATGGGAGTGTTTCCTTAATTTCTCTTACAGATTTTTCATCATTAGTGTATAGGAATGCCAGAGATTTCTGTGCATTAATTTTGTATCCCGCAACCTTTCCAAATTCATTGATTAGTTCTAGTAGTTTTCTGGTGGCATCTTTAGGATTTTCTATGTATAGTATCATGTCATCGACAAACAGTGACAGTTTTACTTCTTCTTTTCCAATTTGTATTCCTTTTATTTCTTTTTCTTCTCTGATTGCTGTGGCTAGGACTTCCAAAACTATGTTGAATAGGAGTGGCGAGAGTGGACATCCTTGTCTTGTTCCTGATCTTAGTGGAAATGCTTTCAGTTTTTCACCATTGAGTATGATGCTTGCTGTGGGTTTGTCATACGTGGCCTTTGTTATGTTGAGGTAGGTTCCCTCTATGCCCATTTTCTGGAGAGTTTTTATCATAAATCGGTGTTGAATTTTGTCAAAAGCCTTTTCTGCATCTATTGAGATGATCATATGGTTTTTATTCCTTAATTTGTTAATGTAGTGTATCACATTGATTGATTTGTGTATATTGAAGAATCCTTGTATCACTGGGATAAATCCCACTTGATCATGGTGTATGATCCTTTTAATGTGCTGTTAGATTCTGTTTGCTAGTATTTTGTTCAGGATTTTTGCATCTATATTCATCAGTGATATTGGTCTATAATTTTCTTTTTTTGTGACATCTTTTCCTGATTTTGGTATCAGGGTGATGGTGGCATCGTAGAATGAATTTGGGAGTGTTTCTCCCTCTGCAATTCTTTGGAAGTGTTTTAGAAGGATGGGTGTTAGCTCTTCTCTAAATGTTTGATAGAATTCGCCTGTGAAGCCATCTGGTCCTGGACTTTTGTTTGTTGGAAGATTTTTAATTACAGTTTCAATTTCATTACTTGTGATAGGTCTGTTTATATTTTCTAATTCTTCCTGGTTCACTCTTGGAAAATTGTACCTTTCCAAGAATTTGTCCACTTCTTCGTGGTTGTCCATTTTATTGGCATGTAATTGTTTGTAGTAGTCTCTTATAATCCTTTGTATTTCTGCAGTGTCAGTTGTGATTTCTCCTTTTTCATTTCTAATTTTATTGATTTGCATCCTCTCCCTTTTTTCCTTGATGAGTCTGGCTAAGGGTTTATCAATTTTGCTTATCTTCTCAAAGAACCAGCTTTTAGTTTTACTGATCTTTGCTATTGTTTTCTTTGTTTCTCTTTCATTTATTTCTGCTCTGTTCTTTATGATTTCTTTCCTTCTACTGACTTTGGGTTTTCTTTGTTCTTCTTTCTCTAGTTGTTTTAAGTGTAGGGTTAGATTTTTTATTTGAGATTTTTGTTGTTTCTTGATGTGAGATTGTATTGCTATAAACTTCCCTCTTAGAACTTCTTTCGCTGCGTCCCATAGGTTTTGGGTCATCATGTTTTCGCTGTCATTTGTTTCTATGTATTTTTTAATTTCTTCTTTGATTTCTTCAGTGATCTCTTGGTTATTTACAAGTGCACTGTTTAACCTCCATGTATTTGTGTTTTTTACAGTTTTTTTCCTGTAATTGATTTCCAATCTCATAGTGTTGTGGTCAGAAAACTTGCTTGATACGATTTCAATTTTCTTAAATTTTCTGAGGCTTGATTTGTGACCCAAGATGTGATCTATCCTGGAGAATGTTCCATGTGCATTTGAGAAGAAAGTGTATTCTGCCACTTTTGGGTGGAATGTTCTATAAAGATCAATTAGATCTATCTGGTCTATTATGTCATTTAAAGCTTGTGTTTCCTTATTTATTTTCTGTTTGGATGATCTGTCCATTGGTGTAAGTGGGGTGTTAATAGTCCCCTACTATTATTGTGTTACTGTCGATTTCTCCTTTGATGGTTGTTAGTATTTGCCTTATGTATTGAGGTGCTCTTATGTTGGGTGCATAGACATTTATAATTGTTATATCTTCTTCTTGGATTGATCCTTTCATCATTATGTAGTGTCCCTCCTTACCTCTTGTAACAGTCTTTATTTTAAAGTCTATTTTATCTGATATGAGTATTGCTACTCCAAATTTCTTTTGATTTTCATTTGCATGGAATATCTTTTTCCATCTCTTCACTTTCAGTCTGTATGTATCCCTAGGTGTGAAGTGGGTCTCTTGTAGACAGCATATATATGGGTCTTGTTTTTGTATCCATTCAGCCAGTCTCTATCTTTTGGTTGGGGCATTTAATCAATTTACATTCAAGGTTATTATCAATATGTATGTTCCTATTACCATTTGCTTTATTGTTTTGGGTTTGTTTTTGTGGATCTTTCTCTTCTCTTGTGTTTCCCGCCTAGAGAAGTTTCTTTAGCATTTGTTGTAAAGCTGGTTTGGTGGTGCTGAATTCTCTTAGCTTTTGCTTGTCTGAAAAGCTTTTGACTTTTCCATCAAATCTGAATGAGATCCTTGCTGGGTAGAGTAATCTTGGTTGTAGGTTTTTCTCTTTCATCACTTTAAGTATATCCTGCCACTTCCTTCTGGCTTGCAGAGTTTCCGCTGAAAAATCAACTCATAACCTTATGGGGATTCTTTTGTATGTTATTTTTTGTTTTTCCCTTGCTGCTTTTAATATTTTTTCTTTGAATTTAATTTTTGTTAGTTTGATTAATATGTGTCTTGGTGTGTTTTTCGTAGGGTTTATCCTGTATGGGACTCTCTGTGCTTCCTGGACTTGGGTGACTATTTCCTTTCCCATGTTAGGGAAGTTTTTGACTATAATCTCTTCAAATATATTCTCAGACCCTTTCTTTTCCTCTTCTTCTTCTGGGAGCTCTATAATTTGAATGTTGGTGCGTTTAGTGTTGTCCCAGAGGTCTCTGAGATTGTCTTCAATTCTTTTCATTCTTTTTTCTTTATTCTGCTCCTTGGCAGTTATTTCCACCATTTTGTCTTCCAGCTCACTTATTCGTTCTTCTGCCTCAGTTATTCTGTTATTGATTCCTTCTAGTGTATTTTTCATTTCAGTTATTGTGTTGTTCATCTCTGTTTGTTTATTCTTTAGTTCTTCTAGATCTTTGTTAAACATTTCTTGTATTTTCTCAATCTGTGCCTCCATTCTATTTCCAAGATTCTGGATCATCTTTACTATCATTACTCTGAATTCTTTTTCAGATAGATTGCCTATTTCCTCTTCATTTATTTGGTCTTGTAGGTTTTAACTTTGCTCCTTCATCTGTGACATATTTTTTTGCCGTTTTTTTTTTTTTTTTTAATGAGTGGGATTGTGTTCCTGTCTTACTGGTTGTTTGGCCTGAGGTTCCAACACTGGGTTTTGTAGGCATTTGGGTAGAGCTGGGTCTTGGTGCTGAGATGTGAAACTTTGTGAGACCTCACTCCAATGAATATTGCCTGGGGTCTGAGGTTCTCTGTTAGTCCAGTGGTTCAGATTTGGAGCTCCCACCACAGGAGCTTTGGCCCATCCCCGGGCTTGTGAACCAAGATCCTACAAGCTGCTGGTTCGCTTTGGGGTTCCTCCTGTCTCCTTGGGCATCAGAGTCCCCCACCAGAAGCCGGCAGGAGCCTTAGCTTGGGGAGATGCTAACTCCACGTCTTCCCACACTGCCATCCTGACTCTGCCTCCGAGGATGTCTTCCTCTGTATTTCTGATCTCAATAAATGATATAACCATTCACTCAGAGTCCAAGCCAGAAACATGGAAATTATTTAAGACTTATCTCTTCTTCCTCATTCTCATCACCATCAAGCCCTGTCAATTCTTCCTAAATTCCTCTCAAATTTATCCTTTCTTCTTTATCTTTCACCACCACTCTCTGTTTATGCCTGAACATTTCTTTTCTGAGTTACATCAGCTACCTTGTTTGAAGTACCCAAAAGTTTTTTTCCCACACATCACACTCATGTAGATGCTGCTTCCTCTTTTGGCATAAACTTCCCCTACTTCTTTGCCTATATAGTTCCTACTCATCATATAAGACACAACACAATCAATTTATTTTACTTATCCATTCCACCATTGATAGAACCTCAATTGAGCTCCAATGCTACCTAATCACCTACAATTAAATTATGTGCTTTCTTATGCAAAACAAAAACAAGCAAATGGGACCTAATTAAACTCAAAAGCTTTTGCACAGCAAAGGAAACCACAAACAAAATGAAAAGACAACCCACAGAATGGGAGAAAATATTTGCAAGTGATGCAACTGACAAAGGATTAGTGTCCAAATTTTACAAACAGCTCATGTGGCTCAATACCATAAAAACAAAAAAAACAATAAAAAAATGGGCAGAAAACCTAAATAGACATTTCTCCAAAGAAGACATACACATGGTCAAGAGGCACATGAAAAGATGTTCAACATCGCTAATTATTAGAGAAATGCAAATCAAAACTATAATGAGATATCAACTCACACCAGTCAGAATGGCCATCATCAAAAAACTTTACAAACAATAAAAGCTGGAGAGGGTATGGAAAAAAGGGAATTCTCTTATACTGTTGGTGGGAATGTAAATTGGTACAGCCACTGTGGAGAACAGGGAGGTTCCTTAAAAAACTGAAAATAGAGCTACCATATGATCCAGCAATCCCACTCCTGGGCATATATCCAGAGAAAAACTTGGTTCGAAAGTATACAGGCACCCTAATGTTCATTGCAGCACTGTTTACAATGGCCAAGACATGCAAGCAACCTAAATGTCCATTGACAGAGGAATGGCTAAAGAAGATGTGGTACATATATACAATGGAATATTACTCAGCCACTAAAAAGAATGAAATAATGCCACTTGCAGCAAAATGGATGGACATGGAGATTATCATACTAAGTGAAGTAAGTCAGGAAGAGAAAGACAAATATCACATGATATTGCTTATATGCAGAATCTAAAAAAAAATGATACAAATGAACTTATTTACAAAACAGAAACAGACTCACAGACTTAGAGAATGAACTTATGGTTGGGGGAAGGATAGATTGGGAGTTTGGTATTGACATGTACACCTTGCTATATTTTTAAAAAAATTATGTGCATTCTTGTTCATGTCTTTCATGACCAGTATTTCATAACCCTGTCTATAAGTTTATCAGGGCTACATACCTAGCAGTGAGATTTTAGGATCAAGGTCAGCTAGTCAAAGTCACAAAAGCTGATCCAGAGTCAAGAATCGGTGAGAATGATAATTTAGATATGGCTAAGCTTATATTTTTACTTTGCTTTTGTGTAAATAACATACTTAAGATCAAGGATCTATGGTGTTTTCAATGATCATAGCTTCCTGGGTTCTCTTTTTAACTCAAGGGGATACCTCCAAAGTTTAGAGATCTCAGCTAGCCTCAAAGAGTGAAGGTCATGCCATAACTGAGAATCTTAGGCTGTCTTCTTTGCTGCTTTAGGTGGGAGTGTAGGGTGGTTGTGGGTAGCATTAACATCAATGGCCCACCTTATTACGACAAAGGGAATTTTATGCCATAGCAGAACTGAATGATCTAGTTGCTTTTCTGTTTTCTTTTCCTTATGGTATCACTGTTCCTATTCATCTCCGCAGCTCAGTCAGGCCACTGACTACCTGAGAGGGTTTATGCATTCCTAATTTCACCTTGTTCTGACACATCACTCTCCAGAAGGGTGCTTTATTGTCTGTATTCCCACCAGTGGTTCAGGAGAGATCCCATCGCCCAAGCACTTGCTAACTCTGGGTGTTATCTGATTTTCATCAAGATGGGTATAAAGCAGTGTGTCTATATTGTTTAACTTTCATTTCTCTTATCACACTTTCACTAACAGGGTTGAGAATTTCTTCATATACTTATCATCCTTCCATCTTCTTCTGTCTTTGAATTGTATAGTCATAACCTTTGCCTATTTTCTATCGTGTTCAATTTTTTTTCCTGGTTGATTCATTAGCGTCCCTTGTATTTTCTAGATTAATCCCTTGTTGGTTTTTGAAGTCGCAAATTGTTCTCCTTATCTGCCACCCATATGTTAACATAATCTACAGAGTAGTTCACTGAATAGAGGTCTTTAATTTTGATGTTGTCAAATCCAGTTGTTGCCTTATGGTTTGTGATTTGGGGTTCTTATTTAAGAAGTACTCCCCCACCTAATGATTAAAAAAATACCATGTTTTCTCCCGTTTATTTTATAGCTTTACCTTTTATATATAGGTCTTTTATACCTCTGGAGTTCACTATTATATATGGTATAAAGTGTGGACCAAAACTTATTTTTTATGTATATTGTGAACCAGTTTTCTGAATACCATCTACTAAACAATCTTCAGTCAATTCACTTCCCATTACTCTTGTTTGTGGTGCCATTTCTTTAATATATCAAATCCTTCTCTGTCTCTCTGACTTTGTCTCTCTGTCTCTGTGTGTATGTCTGTCTATCTGTCTGTGTGTCTGTGTTTCTCTCCGTATCATATATATGAGATATATATATATATATCTCATATATATGATATATATATATGAGATATATATATATATATCTCATATATATCTTTGGATATATCTATCTATTGAGAGAGAGACGTGTATATCCCCAGATATAGACACATATACACATGCACACATCCTATTGGTTCCATTTCTCTGAAGAACTCTGATTAATTCAAGTATAGAAGAATGATATTGATACATTCATTGATACCTAAGTTTGTGTCTGACAATTTTGCTGAACTCTCTTATTTGTTACCATATTTTGAAAATTCCATTAAGCTTTCTATGCAGCTGATCACATACTTCACAGCAATATTTGTTGCCCCTTTACTTTCTATCTTTGTAACTTTTCTTTCTTCTTCTCCCTCTTTTACTTATATTTTTATTTTATTGCATTGCCAAAACCTCTAATACTATTTTAAACAACACAGTAGTAGTGATAGTGGGCATATCCTTGTCTTATTCCCTACATTAAAAGGATCAAGTTTATATTTCTCTGTTGCATGTGATGTTTTCTGGATATCTTTAATATGTAGACTTTCTCAAGTTAAGGAGACTATCTTTTAGACTTAGTTTTCTACTCATTTTTCTGACTTAAGTGTTCATTTTATGTACCACTTTCCTGAGATAAATCCTCATTGAAGTGGTGTATTATCTTTTAAATACACTAAGTATTCCATTAGCTAATATCTAATTTGACATTTTTAAGTGAAATGTCCCTACAATTTCCATTTCTTGTTCTTATCTAGATTTGAAATTGCAAATACACTAGCCTCAAGAAAAAAGTTAATCAACTTTCCCTCTTTTTAAAAAAACTTTTATTTAAAAATGGATAGAACTCTCATTTAAAGCCATCTGGGCCTGGGGTTTTCTGTTGGTGAAAGCAGGGTATAGGCCTTTGATTGTTTCTTTGATGTTATGATTTATTTATTTTTCTATTTCTTCTTGTGCCAACTTTGGTATTTAATATATTTCTAGAAATTTGTACACTTGGCTCAAGCCTTCCAAATTGTTGCCTGTAGTTGTTCATGATATTCTCTTAAACTTAAAATGCTTTCCATTTTGTCCATAGTTATTTTTGTGTTTTTTTTTTTAAACTAGCCAGCTTTCCTTTCTTTTTTTTTTAATTTAATTTTTATTTTTGGCTGAATTGGGTCTTTGTTGTTGCGTGTGGGCTTTCTCTAGTTGCAGCAAGTGGGGGCTACTCTTTGTTGTGGTACACGGGCTTCTCATTGCAGTGGCTTCTCTTGTTGCGGAGCACGGGCTCTAGGTGCATGGGCTTCAGTAGTTGCAGCACGTGGGCTCAATAGTTGTGGCTCGCGGGCTCTAGAGCGTGGGCTCTAGAGCGCAAGCTCAGTAGTTGTGGTGCACGGGCTTAATTGCTCCGCGGCATGTGGGATCTTGCTGGACCAGGGCTCAAACCCGTATCCCCTGCGTTGGCAGGCGGATTCTTAACCACTGTGCCACCAGGGAAGTCCCCATAGTTATTTCTTAACTTTCCAAAATATTTTACAGATAAATATTTTTAATTTTCTTAATTAGTCTTGCCAAATGCCTAAAGTTTATAAATCTTTGTAAAGATCCAAGTTTTGGTATTTTTCATCTTCTCTATTGCTCTTTTGTTTTCTATTCCATTTATTTCTCCTCAAATCTTTATTATTTCCTCCATCCTCATTTTTAAGGGTTAACTTCCTTGCTTTATATCTACCTTCTATATTAGATAATTTGTTTTGTGTTTATCTTATTTATTGATTATATTTAAAATTATAAGATTTTTTTTAAGTGATTACAAACTTCTTTTTAGTTTGTGTGATGCTGATGATCAGAAATTGATTGATGGCTAGTACTTCAATTTTTATGATTGCTCCTTGTGTTATTATAAATAATGTGAATTTCTCTTTTGTGGGTTCTCTGTATAGCTATTTGTTCTGATATTCCTTACATTTCTGAGACTATCTTTTTTAATGTTCAAATTTAAGTGAGAATTTTGCTAGATATAAAATTCTAGATTCAATGTTCTTTTCCTTCAATCTTTTGAAATTGCATTTCATTGTACACTTGCATCCAGGATTGCTACTGAGAAATCTGATGCCTCTCTGATTATCATTCCTCTGCAGGTGACTGTAGGTGATCTTTTTCTGCTCAAGAGCTTTCAGAACTTTCTTTTTTCTTTCATGTTCTTAAATTTCACCATAATGTAACTGTAATATATTTTATACCCAGTACCTTCAAAAATTCTTCTTTATGAATTCTTGTTCCAGGTTCATTTTTCCAACATCCTCCCTTGAGAATATTCATTGAATAGCTATTACACATTTATTTGTTGTATTGGCACTTATTATTTGTCAGGTATTATTCTCCATGCTGGTAATACAGCTTGGACAAAACATGTCTCATTGAATTTATATTAGAGTGGAGGGAGACCGAGAAATAATCACATAAATATGTCAGGTGGTAATAAGTGTAGAAGAGAAATATAAAACAAGGAAAGGGATAGGAAATTTGTGTGGGAGTCATATTTTTCAACTTTTAATTTTGACATAATTTCATTCTTAGAGAAAACTTACAAAAATAATGCAAATAATGTATACATGCCATTCACTCCAATTCCTTATTCTTAACATTTTACCGTACTTGCTTACTGTGTTCTCTCTCTCTGTTTGTAAGTATCTTTATCTATTTTTCTATCTATCTACAGGTATAGATGATCTATCTATAGATGCAGATATGTAGGTCTAAATCATCTAAGAGTAAATTACAGACATGATACCTCTTTATCCCTAAAGATTTCAGTGTTTAATGTCTAAAAGCAAGAGCAATCTCCTAGATACTACTATATAGTGTTCAAAATCAGGAAATTAATGTTGATAGAATATTATTGTCTAATCTATAGACCTTATTCAGCATTCACCAATTTCGTTGCCCACAGTGTCTTTTATAACAAAAGATATAGATAACAAAAGATGGATCATGAGCTGCGTTCAGTTGTGATGCCTTTTATTCTCCTTTAATCTGGAACATTCCGAAGTCTTTTGAATACAATGGCAGCAACATTTTGAAGCATTATCTTGCAGAATATTCCTCGATTTGGGTTTGTCTAACGTTTCCCTATGATTAGATTCAGGCTATGTAGTTTTGCAGAAATAACACTAAAGTGATTCTGTGTTCTGTGTTCTTCTCAGTGTATCATATCAAGAGTCATATGAAGTCAATTTGTCCCATTACTGGTAATGTTAACTTTGATAATTTGGTTAAGGTGGTGTCTTGCCAGATAGGGAGTCATTTTAAATTTTTCTCTGGCTTATTAATATTCCTTTATCCAGTATAGGCTGTTCAAGTTGCTCTCTTCCTCTTAATGTGGTTTGATCCTTAGCTATCTTTCTGTTTTTCCCTCTGAGTTCACATTCCCTTGGATATAGTGGACATCTCAGCTGGTGATATGAACCTGTAGGAAAGCGCTGAAGCCTATATCCTTCCTTATGTCCACAGGAGTTTAAATAGTAGGTGGGGATAAAGGAATCCCCCTCAGACAGGAGAGCCTCTGGAGCTACATTCATGTCTGTGTGCTGGCTCTGCTCTTTTACAATAGCCCTTTCACTCATTTGTCATCACCTAACCAACCTCTTGGGGTGGGGGAGCTTGGTTATTAAGGAATAAAAGTCCAATTACTGAATGATCCAGTTGTCATGTATCTGTTGGTACTGGCTCTGACTGTGGTCTCCTCCAGCCCTGCCCTGACTAGGTATCCCCTAGCCTCCCTGGGCTGGCTGCTGATATTGACTTTCAGAAATAATAGGGTGGGTAGCAGTCTGCTCAGGGTAATGTGGGGAGAAAAAAAGAGCACATGTAAAATCCCTTCCCTACCCAGTCACTCATCTGTGGTGCTTGTCCTTCTGTTGTCTAGGAATGTCTTGTGTTTTATGTAGGTTGGTTGGGGCTATCTTTGTTTTCCTTTATCATCTGTGGTAACTCCAGGGTTGGATCTCAGAAAAGGGGGCCACAGGCCATGTTAGCTTTTCATCTTGTCTAGTGTTTTTATGAGGATTAAATGAAATAACTATACAAAAGCATCAG
The DNA here is from genome assembly GCF_028564815.1 of Eubalaena glacialis. Classification (NCBI taxonomy): domain Eukaryota; kingdom Metazoa; phylum Chordata; class Mammalia; order Artiodactyla; family Balaenidae; genus Eubalaena; species Eubalaena glacialis. The sequence goes on along the minus strand of NC_083723.1, from coordinate 82,849,146 downwards.
GAGGACAGTATGTCACCGGTAAATGTCACCACACTAGGATTATTATATGATTATTATTATTGTTCTCATTAATTATAACTTTTTCATTTCTCATCATAATAAATATTCTTATAAATATATATTAAGCCTCTTCTACACCTTAGACTCCATTCTGGATGAAAAGCTATAAAATGTATTCCACACAGACCTTGCTCTGTAGGTGACACAAACTACTGAGTATTTTCAATGTGCACAGCAAGGGAGGCACCTGTCCACATGGGAGAGAGAGGGTGTTCATAAAGCCTCAGAAAGGAAAGAGCTTATAAAATCCCTGTGAGTTTTCCAATAGCTCTTACTACGTTTGGCAGAGACACAGTCATGGACATCAGTCTCAAGGAAATGCAGGGCCAGAGAGCCCGATGGACACTCAAAGTTTCACTGATGTTGGGCCTAAGGATAACACATTGTGATATGTTGGGAAGAGCGCTGTAAAAAGAGGCTGTTCCAGGGCTTTCATTATCATAGAATTTTACTTGTGAAAGGTTTTCCCATATGCAACAGGCTTTCTTTCTCTCCTTTCCTGCTCCTACCAAACTGGAATGAATTTGCAACCTTTGCACGGAACAGTAGTGTGGAGTAAAATATTTCTTTACAACTTAAGAAATGTAAAACCACTCTGCATATATCCTCCTGGGTCTGTTGACATAGCAGGAGTGGCAGTAAACCTCCTAGCTAAAACGTATTAAGACATTTCTGGATTCCCTTATCCCTTCTAGTTGTTTTAGGAACAAAACTTTTGGCAACCTGACCCTTTTCATGGAAGTAGAGCTGGAGGCACAGAGCTGATTATGAAGATCATGTATGCAGGATTAGGGAAATGAAGGCTTTCTGACCTTCAGTCCCAGGAAATATGACCTCATAGTACTCTCTCTCTCCACTCTCCAAATTATTTTTCCATGACTATGGCCATGGGAACATCAACTCTCCCTACCACAATATGTAACCTAATTTTATGACAATGTTTCCCACAACCAAACAAGTGATACATGGTGAAGCTGGAGTGCAAACCTAGGTCTTTATTACTCCAAAGCTGAGAGACTTTCCATGATGTGCTAGGTGTTTAACATGTGTTGCTTCACACAGGTCCACACCAGGCCCACAGCTTATCTTCCTTTAACTATCTGAAGCCCAGACTAAAGGGACCATATTTCTTCAATCAATAATCAAGACAAAATTACACCTCTATGCATAATGAGATAGAATGTTTAAAACAAAGAAGGTTCTGGAAAAATCTAGTAAGCATGGTAACCACACTCCTTGCTCTTGGGCTCCAACATTTTCTGTAAATATTTACTAAATGTCTGCTCTCTTCCTTAGTCTCTGTTAGAAGATAAGTAAGTTCAAAATATGAGCAATTAGCGCCAGACATAGGCAAAAATTGTGGTTTTCACTTCCTGCTTTAGGAGTTCCAGCACGCATCTTACCAAGTCCTAGCAAAGGGGCCCAGAAACAGGACCTGCACTATAATTCAAACCCAACTTAAGGGATTCTTTTTCACTCTATGAGTCACTAAGTATTACGGTTCAACAAAGCCAAATCTCTAGAACTTTCAAGAGCAGGGATGTATCAGCATTGTGCTCAAGAGAAGTTTAAGAATCAAATACGTTTTTCTGTTTTGAAAAACTCAGTGGAATTATTCCCTTTAGGCTTCTCAAGCTATGGAGCAACATACCAAGACCACAGCACAAAGCTGATGGACACCTGAGCCATGGAAGGAAGCAAAGTCATCCCAAACCAGTGGGCCTGAGCACAGCAAAGTGGTCCTCAGTGGCACTGTCAGGTCCCACAGGCCTGTGACCCACATGGCTGGCATCTCCACTGTGCAGGGCTTGGAGAAAAGCCAGGAATCAGGGCCTGAACTTCTGGGAAAATCCTACAGTCTTCATAGGATTGGCTTTTCAAATAAAGCAAAGAACAATAAATAATTCAGATAAGCTTGTTAAAGGTAAGCCAAGGAGGGGGAACAAAGGAGATTGGTGATATGTATTTCCCTTATTAGTGAAGGCTCACCCTCTGGGGGCAGGCAAGGAATGTTCATAAGAGGTGTGGTAGGTGACAGAGCACATATACAACTTGGCAAATGTTTTCTGTTTCTCTCATTCTCTATAGGACACTTTAGGCTTGTTTGGAGTCAAATTTCCTCTCAGGTTTGTAAAATAGTTTACATTTCTTACAAAAGCAATTTGATCTGAAGGGTGAGGTACCACTTGGTAATAAAAGCTACTAAGAAAAAAATTCAATCTTCTTTAAATTTCGTAACTGACCTTTCCTTAAGCTGGTAATATGACATCCTCTTTAATACCTATCCATATCTGACACTGAAACAAACAAAAATGGTCATCTTCCAAAGACTTCCAACATTTAGCACTTTAGCTGGAAGCCAAAATCCAAAAACTCAACCTGATTTATTTGGAAATTTTGCTCTTAATTTGCTAATGCTTTCATAGATTAACCATTTATTATTAAATTCTAGTATTATTGCATTAGGCCAGAGATCAAGACATTGAGGACTGTACTATTGCTTTTTTGGAATTTTTGATGCTGTCTATATGAATTAGCTCATATAGATTGATTTGTGTACATGTTTTATGGGCACTGATATTTTAGATCCTCAGTTTTGTAAGAATGTAAGTGTGCGATTATATATACATATAAAATCATCTTATTAATTATATTATTCACTTCATATATAATCTTGCTTATCATTTTATATATATAAAATATTAAATTATATATCTACAATATATAAAATATTTTGCATGTCAGTTCTACTCTCTTCCAATGTAAACTTTAATGGTACTATTAAGTCTTTTAAGATTCCTTGGAATGCTATAGTATCTCAGTTAAATATATAAATATATATGATATATATACATATATGTATATTGTGCATTTGTTCTGACAAAGAATTGTGTAAACAGGCCAGCAAGTACTCAGAATCACTCCTTTTATATTATGACTTCTTCATTCTTGAGCTCTTGAGCTCTGAAGTTTGCTTTACTTCCTGGCTAATTGGAGTGGATCTGCAAATAATTTTATTAGGTAGGGTAGGTACGTCATTGGTATATTTTATGAGCTTCTGTTTATCAGAAAATACATTTATATTGCCTTCTCACAATTGTCTGAGTCTAAAATTCTTGGGTCTAAAAACTCTTCATTGAGAGAGAAAAAACATTGCTTTATTGTATACTGACATTTAAGGTCATAAATGAGAAACTGAGCTAAATTAATGTTTGTTTCTTTGCAGAAAACCTGTTTTTCTTACTTGGATCATAATTGATTTTTATCTTTATCCTAGTTGTTTGTCTTTATCCAAATGTCTAGATGTATGTGTCATTTCTTTGACTTCACATGGAATTTGCAGAAAATGTTCTATTATTATAAATTTATGTCTTTTCTACTTTGTCCAGGGTTTCATTCAGAAATAATACTTAGTTGCAAGTTGGCCACCTATGTTTGCCCTTAGCATTTATAATCTTTTTTCCCCAGCATTGTACTCTTCTTTTTGTATATTGTCTCTTCATTCTGGAAGAATTTTACAAACTTGTCATTTATATCACTGATAATTCTTTTACACATCAGTTCTACTCTCTTCCAATGTAAGCTTTAATGCTGCTATTGTCTTTTAAGATACCTTGAAATTCTCTATTATTTCATTTAAGTCTATTTTCATCCCACACTCCAGACTTTTAATCTCAATGTGCTCTCTTAATGGCTGTGTCTGCTCATGTTTCACATAGTATATGTCTTTTTGTTCTGTACTGAATATTCCAAATCTCTTCTCCCAATTTTCTTTGGGATCATGAATAGATGATTTGTAGAAATACCTTCCTTTTCTGGTTTTCTCCAGCAGTACACCAAATGTCCTATTTGGAGGTTATTTTCTATCATAGTCCCCATGTTGTTTCCTAACTATTATTGTCTATCCTTAAAGTAAGGTGAGATCTAGTAATTCCCCATATTTATTTTCAGACAGGATGAAAGGATAGGCCTTTTCTTGTTCAGATTCCACTTGCTGATTTCCCTTCTCAAATCTAAAATGTGAGGGCAGGTTAATGGGCACATCGTCCAGATCCATGACCAGTCTCTACGAAGCTTTTAACTAATGTCTAATTTTCCTGCCTTGGGTCTCTCATGCTATGAACCCAAACAATAGGTGAAAACTGACCATGCCAAGCTTGTTGTGCTCTGTAAATTTTTCCTTCCTCAGCCTTGGGCTTCACTGTTTTATTCATAGGATGGAATTTTCCAGAATGCACTCTACCCAACCCTGCCCTCTACATCTCCTAGTTGAGTTCTAAGATTTATAGTCTCTGCCTGAGATTTTAAAAAGTGGGAGGGAAGGACTGGGGGATAAACACATTCCCAATCTGGTGGATACAGGTCCTGGTTCTTAAGTCTACAGGAGATGATATAGAAGGAAGACAACATCTATTATTTCTTTAATGATACTGTTTCATGACATTGAACCAGGTCACGACACAAACTGATGGTTTTCTTCCTAAAATAATTGCATTTGTGTTTTATTGACAAGGCATTCCAAATCCTGATATGTTGTCTATAAATTTCAGTTTCTAATGCTTTGGATTTCCTCTTATTCTACTTCTTCATGAGTATTTTAGAAGACTCTTGGAGAGCCTATATTGGGGGCTACTTGCCAAGCAGCATTCTGAACAAGAATGCCATAATGATCAATCTTTAGTAACGCTTAAGTAAAGATGGTTAAAATCGTCAAGTCATGGGGCATTACTCTGTTAGCAACCTTAAATACCATCCAGTATAGTCTTATCTATCTGAGATATGGAACCGTGGTAGAAGAACTTACACCAAAGCAGACTCTTCAAAATCTGCAATTCCATCAGAGGAGATCTTAAAATTTTCCTATCAGCCTCTCTCTCTACCTGTAGGTCAGGGGTATATATGCAGTGGCTCAGAGAAGCTGGGCCCTAATTGCCCTGCCAACTTTCCCTAAGAGAAGCTGGTACATTCTGTCATGTCCCAGACTTTAGCATCATCTGTCCACACCAGGAAATGGATTCATCTTTACCTTCCTTTCTTCCTCCCACCCTTGCCTATTCCCACCACTCCCAGCAAAACATGCTAATCCCTCACAAAATTACTTCCCATTAAATTCCCATTTGCAATATTCATATGACAATGGGTAAGAAGAAAATTTGGGGCAATCGTTGAGCCTACTTGTAGGGAAAAGCAAGTGAAGTGACAGAACTTATCTGTATTCACCTGCTCCCTCTTCCTAATTAGGCATGGTCATAGGACTCAGGCGCTCTCTCTCTCTCTCTCTCTCTCTGGTTCTCTTATGCACACACACACACACATACAACACACACATGTGTGCAACACATACACACACACATACACACAAAGAGAGTATTAATGATTGTCTGTCCCTACCATGACTTTGATTTCATCCTAAGAGCAGAATAAACCAGGGTTTCACAAATTATAATCCAAGGTCCATGGAATGTTAACATATATTACATGGAAACAAAGAACCACCACCTGAACAGCAACAACAATGAATGGTGGTAGGGAGAGGCTTGGTGGTCAAATACCTTTGGGAAATGCTGATTAAGCACAAACAGTCCTCGTAGCAGGAATTCTTAGGATGTCTACTGAGTTCATGTGCTCGCTGAGAATATCCACATTCAGTGTGGAATAAGCAGTGTTTCCCACCTTATTGAATCATGATTATCTCACGGGGATCAAAGCTTTTACCCAGAGAAAGTTTTAGAAGTAATAAGCTAAATACCTTCCCCAGTCTTCCCCAAACCTTCCAGATATGGGGGTTCTGGAATTACAAAGACCTGTATTTAAAACCAGATTCTAGGACTTCCCTGGTGGTGCAGTGGTTAAGAATCTGCCTGCTAATACAGGGGACACGGGTTCGAGCCCTGGTCCGGGAAGATCCCACATGCCGCAGGGCAACTAAGCCCCTGTGCCACAACTACTGAGCCTGCGCTCTAGAGCCCACGAGCCACAACTACTGAGCCTGCGTGCCACAACTACTGAAGCCCGCGCACTTAGAGCCCGTGCTCCGCAACGAGAAGCCACCTCAATGAGAAGCCCGTGCACTGCAATGAAGAGTAGCTCCCTCTCGCCACAACTAGAGAAAGCCTGTGTGCAGCAAGGAAGACCCAACACAGCCAAAAATAAATAAAATAAATTTATAAAACAAACAAACAAAAAAACCCAAAACAGATTCTGCTACTTGCTATGTGGCCTCTGTTAAGTTGGTAAACCAATCTGAGCTTTGGTTTCATTTTCTATAGGAATTTAAATAATAATATGTATTTCACTGCATCATTTAGAGGATTAAATAATAATTCCACTCAAATGCCTAGCAGAGTGTCTGTCTCCTTTTTCCTGAAGATGCACTGCTCATAAAACATTTTCAAGTACGGTAATGAACATGGTTAGACCCTACCCAAAATGCATAGATCTCCAACAAGTGGCTAGTCACTGAGGAAAATCTCCCATGCTCCCTCAAACCTCTATGAGGTTGCCAAGGTGCCCAAACACTTCACATACTATACGTTTTGTTAAAGCACTGAAGACACTGCTAAAATATAGGGGCCCCTGGGAAGCCAATAATAGCATTTAGAACTACTGTGTGAGTCAGCATCTCAGATTAACATTTACTAACCAACTAGGCCCCTAAAAAGAGCAGTGGCTGAGAGACACTATGTGCAAGGACCAACATTAGGGGGACAGGTTTTGAATACCTGATCTACAACTCACTGGGTGGGGATAGGACTGAATGATGTGTGAATCTCTTAGCATAATACCTAGTACATTGCAGGAACTTGATTGGAAAAGCATGCATGTATGTATGTATTATTATTACTCACTCATTAATTGAGAAGTTTCTCTGTGCCAGGCACTGGGGATACAATTCTTGCTCTCATTATATGGATGTGTTCACTGAGAAGCCCATGCACAGTTTAAATAACATTAAATCATCCAAGCCACTTTAATCCACTCCCTACCATCCAGTGGTTAAATCCACTCCAAATATTCACCTGACAGTCACCTGGGTTCTGCTGGACACGTGAATGGAAACGGGGAGCTCTCTGTTTTCCAAGGCAGCTGATTGCAATTTCAGAGTCTCTGGTAGTGGATCACCTCTGTCAGTGAATCCGGGTCTCCCACACTGCCAATTTTACTTCACAAGAATAACTTCCATGCACATTTCAAATAACCTTGACCCGCATTAAAATCATAGCCAGCATCTTTTCCCCCTTTCTTTTAGAAACAGTAAGTCATAGCTAAAACATTCCTCTTTACCTGCCATTCCTTTTGCCTGGTACTGCTAGTGACCCCTGCCCTTCTTTTGTTTCAGATAGAGCTGATGCTACAATACCTGACATGATTAACTACAATGCCTCCTCGAAGGCTTGATTAACTGCAAAGTCCACTTGCCCTCCTGAGCAGCAAGGACTCCCTTTCCATTGTCACCACGGGATGCAGCCCTGGCAGACCGGGCAGTTTATGCTCACATCAGCGGTGAGGTCCACTTCCCTTGGGGACAGGAGGCTGTTTATTACTGTTGGGCAGAAGGAGAGCTGTTTGTCCTTGGCTTCATCTGGGTCCCCATGGCCTACATCAAAAGGAGCCACGGAATTTCTATTTCCCGCTTAGTGAGAGCACTGGAAAGTGAAGGTAGGGGAGATGATCCCATGCTAAAGATATTGGATTATTCTTTCTTTTATACTTGGAGGGGACAGACTCAAGTCCTCACTTATTCAAGATAAATTTTATGTCAAGACAGATGTGAGTCAATGCTCTGCTTCAGCTCCTATCTTCTGCTTCTCTACTCTCAGACTCAATGCCTGCTGAAAGTCAAGGACTCACTTCATCAAGTCCCTTTTCCCTCCCTCATTCCTCTCCATTTTTTCTAACAATGAGAGGGCAAACCACTGGGGTTGGCTGAGTGAGCAAATGAGATTTAGGAGGATCGAAGAATTTCCGGTCTCATTCTCAATGTTATTATCTCACAGGGCAAACTCTAGCATTAGTGACTGGGCTCAAATTCTGGTTTCGCCCTTTGCTAATGGTGCGATTTGGGGCAAGTTAGTTCTCAAACAACTCTAGAAGACATGTTAAATAAATTATTTAGGAGAAGAGAAAACTGTGACTCAGAGTGAAGTGACTTAACCTAAAATCAAAAGATAAATGTGTTCTAAGGCAATGTCTTAAACTTAAGCCTGAGTCCAAAATCCACGTCTTTTTTACTTGCTCGAGCTTCCTGATCAACTAAAAGATGCTGAATGAATCCATGCCAGTTGCTAGATAAAGACTATTCCAGATTTCGCATTCGTGGATTTCCCTTGTCAGTGACAGGTTTTGCCTGTAGAGTTGTTTGTTCTTTTCAGTGATACTGATATAGGAAACAGCTCCCAAGGGGACTGAGTTTGAGACAAACCTCCATTTTGCCTCAACTCAGTTAAACTCTTTGAGTCTCAACTTTCTTATTAAAGAAACAAGAAAGTAGTACCTGTCTTATGTGTTAGTGTCATAATTAAAAGATGATGACTATGAAAGTACTTTTTAATCCCTAAAGCACTTTATATAAGTGTAAGGGATTTCTAGCATTGTTGTCATTGCCATGACACATCCAGGACTCTGGGGGCAGGGGTTTCTGCGCATCAACATGAGCTCCCCTTTTGCCAAAATGATAAGGAATGAGTGGAGGAAATGGTAGAGTCCCCACTTCCAGATGTGAATAGAAAATGAGTGGTCTTGGTTCTTCCTGACACTTTGTCATGTAAAAGCTATTTCTGTTGCCATGTGCAAAGAACAATGAGGGGACAAAGAATCTTTGAGGCAATGTCATTAATGAACGTTCCCCAACCCCTGGCAGGAGTGGGCAGCCTGAGTTCTTCAGAAGGGGAAAATTTGACTAGCAATTTGGCCAGAGGTCAGGAGCAAAGATATTTCTGCCAATAGGGTTAAAGCTCAGGTATTCTTTTGATGGCATCTTTAATCATATTACCTCTTCTTCAATTACTCTACCATCATTATTCATTCTGCAGGTACTAAACAATGATTTATTATGCTCTAAGCCCTCGAGATAGAGCAGTGGACAAAACCAAAAAGGACCCTCACCTCATGGAATGGACCTTCCAGTAGGGGGAAGAGGAACAATAAATAACCAAGCAAATAAATGGTAAGATAATTCTAGGTGGTGATAAGTGTTATAAAGAAAATGCAAGGTGATGGAGTTGAAAAGGATTGGTGAAAGTTCCTTTAGACTGGGTGGTAAGGAAAGCCATTCTGAGGGGATGGAAATGACATAACAAGAAGCCAGGTGAACTGGTGGTTCTCCATTTGCCCCCATCCATGCTCTGCTTTTCTCTATTCTGACTCCCTTCCCAGCTCATTTCCAATGGGATTTAGCCAATGAGACACCAGAGGGCAGGAGGAGGGAGAGTAAGTAAATCTTTCCTTGCTTAGAGCCTGAGCCTTATCAGACAGGTGGAGACTGTGGTCCTCTACAATGGCAGCTCTCCTGTGGTGGCCCCCTCCCTGGTTCCAGCTCCAGCAGGGCCCCAGTAACATGGTTCCTCCCACCCCAGCCCTAGTTCTTCTGGCCTTAGAGGGAGCAATGGCTTCTCAGTACTGGTACTGTCTAGGTTTCCCACCTTTCCTGGCTGTCTCCTTAACCCAACCCACAGTACAGTCCCTCAACCAAAAAATTTGGGATGGTCTGTTTCTTGCTGGAATCTGAAACAACACACCTTGCGAAGATGCAGGGACAGAGCATTCCAGGCAGAGGGAACGCCATTATTTTATGAACAAAATGAAGAGGATGTTATCAACAATTAACCTTTTTGTGATTTTTTTTTTATAGATTAGGAAGTGTTTTCACATGTATAATCTCATTTAAATCCCATGACAACACAGACAGTTTGGGCAGCTATTACTCCCATTTTACAAACAAGGAACGGGAAGCTCTAAGAAGTAAATGACTTGCCAAAGGGCGACACGAATGGCCATTACTAGAGCCTAACCTCAAACGAGGTTTCTGGCTCCAAGTCTAGGCTTCTCCACTTCCACCCCTGTCACCTAGCAGGCAGGTGGAAAAGAGAATCCAGGGACATTTCCCAGGGACCAGCTCACCAGCTTCAGTAGCAGCTCACAAAATCCGTCACACTCAGCAGATAGCCAACTAGAATCTTTAATTCAGCCATAGAGTCCCTTGAAGTGCAAAAATCCCCCCAAGATAAAAAGTGACAAAGATAATCATCAAATCTTATTAAAGGGAAAGCCATGTGATTAAATCTTACAAGTTGATACTTTTGTTTCAGAGAACATATATTCTCCACCTTACTCAAAACATTACTTTTCCCTAAATATATGTAAGTAGTCACAAATAATCTATCTTAAAGGAACTGAAGAAGATGGATGTTTATTAGAATCATTCGACGGAAAAATGTAGTAATAGAATTATTTTGAAGATCAAATAACTAGTGTATACCTAATGTGTCTTGGAGTTGAGAATTTTGTATAAATGGTTCTCAAAATGGGCACATTCATAGTCATAACACCACCTGTATGAGCAATATAGTATAGATCTAGGATTAACAGTAGAATTTATTCTTAAAAGTAGAGCAAGCCACAGAAAAATCTAATTTCCAGCAGTAGATCATTCGTTCCAAGGCTCCTACAAGCCACCTTCCTCATTAACTTATCATTTGCAGTTTAAAATATCTACATGCACCTCTGTTGACACACCAATAGGTAGTCCTCTAGGGGTTTCTAAGCCAGATTGAACATCTGGATTTGCAGCGAATCCTAAAGATCACCAGATTCAGTGTGGTAGAAGGAGATGGAGAGATGGGCACATGACAATAAGCAGCCACCAAGACAAACTGCTCCTGCTGGCCCAGGCCAGCTCTGAAAGCTTAGACACATTAAGACCACATGGATATCTGCTGAAGGATGAATTGTTATATGGCTTTGGAAAAAGTCAGTGTTTCCATTTCTTTCTCTCTCACTTGGCATTTTGGAGCCTGCTGTCAGGATTCACACCGATTTTTGGCTTGGTTTTAGAGGCTTTTTTTCCTCTTACTACAGTTGAGCTTAAAGAAAAACAGCACAAAGAAATTGTTAAGAAGAAAGGAAATCATGCTCCAGATGGTTTTGAAGAACTCTAAACTGACCCAGAGCCCAAGAAAAGGCCTTTCATTTGTAGAACATTGAGGAAAATGATATTCCTTTTATTTGGTCATAAAAGCAACAACTGAAAATGCCCTGAGCACCCATAAGAATGCACTCCAGCATGTGTGCCTTTGTGTGTCTCTGTGTGCATCTGTGTGCCTATCTATGAGGATACGGTATGTATATGTCCAAACTAGAGACTCATAGAAGCTATGGGGAATATTCACTTATGAACTTCCAATTCTCTAACAGCTGCTATGATAAAGGACATCTCCAAAAAACTGAGAAATGGTCAAATTCAGTTTCCCAATGGTAGAAAGTTTCTGACAAACCCACTTCGGGAAACATGGACTTTCCCTCACTGTATTTAAAATATGTGAAGGGAGATGAAGTCCTGCGCAAGGTGGGAGTGTGGAAAGGGACGGGCCCTGGAGGAGGTCAAGAGTCTGGGAGGCTGCAGTTGTAATGTCTTTTTAGTTACAGGTCACAGAAACTGTACTCAAACAAGTTTAGGCAAAACAATAAGTAAAAAGGATTTATTAGTAGGTTTCTAGGGTAATGAAGGAACCAGGGCAGCGTAAAGGGTCAGAGACTGGGACCTGTGACTGATACTATTCCAACTTTCTGTCCATCTATCTTTTATGTCAGACTGCCTCTTTTGGACCCTATTCACTCCAGTGCACACAAGTTTTCTCCTTGGGGTGGAGAATGTAGTCACAGGCAGTTGGAGTCCAGTCACAAAAGACACATACTGTTTCCCGTTGGTTCTAGATAGAGTAAACCTCAGAAAGGTAACCTGATGAGTTCGGCTTTTGTCACACATTCTTCTCTTGACCCATCACTGAGTGCAAGCAGATTATGCCTGCCCAGCCTGATTCCCCAGGATCAGAGTTTGTACAAAAATAAGCAACAGTGCAGGGAGGAGTGGTCATGGAGGATGGTGGTGGACGTGCCCTACACAGATGGGAAACAATGTCCCACACAGCAGCTAACGGAGGCTTACCAGGTTGAGTCGGATCGTGTTACTCACACTTAATATCCCAAATAATATACAATTCAAAGATGGGGTACAAGCTTTAAAGTTGGGGACAGACTTCTCATTGCATTTAGAGCAGAGTGCAAACAGCTCACGATGGCTGACAGATGCTATAGGATGTGGCATGCCACCTCTCAACCTCACCTCATGTCCCTCTGTCCAATCACACTGCTCTACTTTCAGGTCCTGCTCTACTTTCAGGGAAAGAGGGCTCTTTCCCTCCTTTGGATTTAGTGCATTTTGTTCCTTCTTCCTATAAATGTTTTTCCCTTGCTATTTGCATGGTTAAGACCTTGTCATACGTCAGAGCTCCTGTCCTCAGAGAGGGCTTCACTGAACACCCTGTTTAAGGAAGCTTTGCTCTCTAATTCATCAGAGCACTTTGTTTAGCTTTTATGGTACGTCACCTGTTTGTAACTGATATATTTATTTGTCTGTGTAATTGTTCATCTGGTCTCTGTTCTGGACTGTAAGCTAGGTAAAGGTAGGTACCATGTCTGATTCTTTCATCACTATATTCCCACATCTGTAAATGTGCCCCACCCATAGTAGGGGCTCATAAGTATTCGTTGAATGAATGGATAGATGGATGGATACACTGCCCAGATGAATGCAGCAGCAAGTGAGGAATAAAAAGGGAAAATGAAATACAACCTGAAAGGTAGGAAGGGGATACAAAGCGTGGATCCTGGTCGGCTATGCAGGACCCACACAGGGCTGCTATGCTCAGAACACCAGGGGGCGCCATTTGCATAGACTACAAGGATGCTGGAACCCCCACCCCGCCCCCCGGAGTTAGTGGTTTCTAGACCACATCCACCCAGTTTGGTACATCTCCTTGTTAGGAACAAATAAACCAATTCTCGAAAACCACAGACCTTTTGAGCTGTCTCAGACTTGAGGTCAGTGATTCTTAAATTATCTGTGATGAAGGACCAGTTTTGTAAAATAATTTCGAAACTTTTGTAAACTACAATAAAAATGAATTGCTAAAAAAGAAAATTAAAAAACCTAGAAGACATGCAAAATAAAAGCCCAAATTTGTAAATAGATTGAGCATAAAATCACTGTCCAATTACTATAAAAATATATAAACACTTTTAACTTCTCTACTTATCTCACTGTAGACTAACAGTGGTTTACAGATCAACACTGGTCTGTGAGCCACACTCAGGGCATCGCTGCTTTAGAGAAAACTCAAGTCAGAGTGAAAGACCAGCCACCAGGCTAGGTGGCTGTTAACACCCTGCATTGAGTCCTCACAGTTATCCTGTAAGAAGGGCAGGATGAAGAGAGTGAGGTGAGTTGTGTAAGTGCAGGGTAGATACCATTTTTATTAGATTCTGAAATTGCATTCATCATGGATTTTTTGCATTAATTTTGATTTTTAAAAATATTATATTAAAATAATATTTTCTTGATTCCTGAGTTTTTTGGTGTCCCCTTAAATTTTGCATCCAAAGTGATTCACCTCATTCACCTCTCCCTAGTCCTGGCCCTGAGGAAGGGCATAATATTTGCTATTAATTTACTATCATAGATTAATTACTATGAATTAATTTATGTGAATAAGTGGCTGAGACCTGAACACAGGTCTAACTTTTCCATTGCACTACACTACTGCCCATGCTGAGCATCTACCATTCACTAATTCATTCACTCATTCATTTATTCACTAGCAATGCCAACAGAGATTAAGTGTGTGCTATGTGTGTAGCTGGAAATGAGTAAGTTCCCAGCAGTAAGCAGGGGCCAGGTAATACATGACCTTGAATGTGAAGTTGAGGAGTATGGATTTTATCTGGAGTTACTGGGACATTCTAGAAGTGACATGGTCAGATTAAATATTTAGAAGGTTCACTCTAAATGCAGTGGGGTGACTTGGTAGACAGGAGTGAGCAGAACTGGAGAGAGGTATCCAGTTAATGGAAGGATCCAGCAATCCAGGGAAAAGAAGAAAAAGAAGGCAAAGATGCTGGTCACATTTGGAAAGACTCCTACCATTGGCATTTTGAGGGTTCAAGGAAAAAAACAAAATCACCCCTGCTACCACCAGGCTATGCTCTATCATGCTCCCTGGGATAAGGAAAGACATAACATAGGTCTATTGGAGAAACCAAGCAATATAAAACTGTGCATGGGGGATGGGGAGGGATAAGGAAGAAAACACAGGGATAAGTGAGAATCCGGAGAGAGGCAAACGGGTGCAAGGAGACATGGAAATACAAGAAACTGGTAAAGGAGAGAGCAGAAGGCAGGCAGCATCTGCGCGCTCAAGGACAGGAGGAAGGGGGAAGGCGGGAGTAGGCGGAAACAGCAGTCAGATTCTCAGCAGCACTAAAATTGTCCCTGCCACTTGGCAGGAGTCAGTTCAGATGTCCCAGATCCAAGAGCCAGGGCCTTTTCCTCATTCATATAACACAAGGAGCAAATTAGTGAGATTCATGGACCAAAAGATCCCTTGGCAAATACTGGTTCTATCCTTGGGGGTGTTTTAAGCCCTCAAAGCACTGTTTATCGAAGTGATGGCAATGGCAATGAATTATTTCTGCCAGAATGAACTATAAGAAATTTAGTCTGGCTGATTAAAAGAAAGTTTATAAAGCATAGTTCAAACATGCACGATGCCTTTTAGGAAAAATTAATTTAACATTTAAATTAATACATAATTGACACTGTGATTCAATCTTTAGAGACCCTAAAGAGCACTCTTTTCATTATTGACCATTTTTATAATGAAAAAGAGAGACCCCTGATACTGTGGACAACTTTACAATCCTCTATGCTTTTTCACTCAAATTATGCATTCATTTTTGCATTTGCATTTGCTTTGCACATTCATTATGCAATTGTTGATTCTTTCAACAATTCTATAAAGTATAAAGGGCAGGAATTATTATTCCTATTTTGCAGAAGTGAAGACTGAGGCCCAGAGTCGTGCAGAGATTTGCCCAAGGTCACACATATGCCAAGTGTTAGAGCTGACCCTGTAACCCAGCTCTCTTGACTAATAGAACTCTTTCTACTCATTTCTATTATTCCACTCTAAACAGCCTATGTTGTGTGGCTTTTCTGGAAGTGCAACATGATGATCATTCCATCATCTTCTCCCAAAGATCTACTGAAGGACAATTGTGAAGGAGGATCACATACTTCCTAAAGGAGGCAACTGCAGAGACTTGGGCCTGGAGTCAAAAGGTTTAGACACTCCCACACTGCAACTTACCACCCCTATGACCTTGGGCAAGACATTAAGCCTTGAAAGTCTCAGTTTCCTTAGCTGAAAAATGGCTGCCGTAGTCCCTATTTTACTAGATTGTTGTAAAGCGTTATGTCCAGTAGAAAAGAGAGGGGTAAAGGGATGGGACACAGGTCGAGCAAATGAGATTGGAGGAAAAAAAGAGGAAGAACCCCAGGGTATTTAGGGTCCATAAGGAGAAGCAGACCTGGCAAGGACATATGAGTGGAGAAGAGGGCATACAGAAATAAATTAGAAATTAGCATGAGTCCTGTAAGCATCTGGAAGACAGAAGAAAGCTCACTCCTTGAGTACCTGCTGTGTGCCAAGCACTGCTAGACACTTTGGAGCATATCATTTATTCAATGACTGGTTTTGACCACTTACTATGAGCTGAGCACTGGTGCTCAGAGACAGACTGCATGGCCCTGGAGGCTCACCTCCTCTCCTCTAGTGGTCCAGCAAGGAGAGTTAGCTCCCTGGGACAGGGACCAGAGCAGACATTCATGGAGCTCTGAGGTTCCGCCTTTCTAATGAGGACACATCTACCAGGAAGCTTCTACTGTTACGTGGTCACCCCCTTCCCACCGTTATAAATATGTAGAATTTCAGAGGAGTGGAAGATTTTTCTCTACCAGAGCTGTTTTAATGGTGTGCCTGACCTGGATACCTTTCTCTGGAATAATAAACTTTGGAGGATCATGTACACTCTATTCCCCATCTGCTGGTAATATTTTCCCCAAACGCTCCAGTCTATATTTATATCACACGATAATAGTGGCATGTGTGCCAATGCCTTTTTTGCAGAACACAAAGATTCTATTCTCAAGAAGCTAATATTCCTGTGGACAAGACAGACAATGAACAATTAAATAAGATAATACTCTGTCATTGGCTCCATCCAACTTTACCATAACTGCTCAGGTTTGAATCCCTGCAGGCGATCTGATCTGTGACTCTCATCCAACTACGGCTGATACACTCCCCTGGGTGCTCTCGGCTACTCTTGTGGCTTCGACCATCATCCACAACTACTCTTGTGGCTTCAACTGTCATCCCCTAGACCTTTATCCCCAGCTTAGGTCTCTCTTCTGAGTACCAGACTCTTCCTTTCAGCGGCTTCCCTGACGTGTCCACATGCATGCCAGAGGCGCTGCAAACTCCTCCTTCTCCATTTTCAGTCTTCACTGATCCTGCCGCCCAGGCTGAGAATCAATCAGTCTCAACCTTTCCCTCACCCTTTCTTCCTACAACCAATCTGTCGCCATGCCCTGTCAAGTCTTGCATTTCTGGCCTCTTAATCTCTCTCCTCACACCCTCTCTGACTTAGATTCCACTCTAAAATCTGAGCTCATGCTCACAATAGTCTGTTGACTGGTTCTCTCCTGCAATTACCCCTCCCCCTAGAACTCTCTCAACCCTGCACCACTGTGATCTTCCTAGAGTAGACATTTAAGCAGATTACCCTCCAATTTCCAAAAGTTTGTAGGGAAAGGACCAAACTTCCAAGTATGGCTTGGCTCTTTCCCACCTCCCCCCCACCCCACCCCCTTTGACTCCTTTCCCTGGAAATGGCCTATGCTCTGGCCACACTAAATTTCTCACCAATTTCCAAACATAACTTGCCATCTTGAGACTATTTAAATCTGCAAACCCTTCCTAGAATGCCATTCCTCTCATCAACCTGCAGAACCCCAACCCTCTACCAAGACCCAGCCTCAGGCCACATACATTTCAAATGTCTTCCCAACTTCCCCTAGATAGAGAGAGTCTGGGCTCTCAAAACCCTTCGAAAGATTTATCTTAATATGTCTTCTTTATATGCCTAATTTTCCACTAGAATGTGAACCCCTTAAAGAGCTCTTTGTATTCTTAGGGCCTAGAAATTGATACATAATAATATTATAATAATTATATTAATAAAATAACAATAAATAATGATAATATCTATCATTACATAGTGCTTACTGTGTTCCCAGCAGCAAATTTGTGTATGCGAATATATGCACACATATGCATATATATTCAAATAACCTTCAAAAGAAACTTTGAACTAATGCTATCATTAGTTCCATCTTACAGATGAAGAGACTGAGGCAAATGTGTTAACTGACTAGGCAAATATCACACAGCTAGTATGTGGCAAAACTGAGCTTCGAACTCAGGACCAGAGTCCTTGGTCATTACCACTAAGCTTTACTGCCTCTCACAGGGCATTCTGCACATTTTGATTATGGCTGGCCAACTGAATGAATGATTAAAACACCAGGCAAAAGGTAGTGAGAATGATAAGAATGGTTAAAACCAAGAGACCAAGACCTATGATGCAATCTAACAAAGGCACCGAGGCAGGTGACACTACAGTGTTTGCCTTGTGGGGAAGATGGTGAGGACAGAGGGCATGCTGTAGACAACAGGAACAGCATAAGTAGACAAGACTCTGGAGAGATCGCAGTGGTTTTAGGAGAATGGCACAGAGCTGAGAGTGGCTGCAGAACTCCAGAGCAATATTGAATCCAAGTGAATGAAATGTTTCCCTTGGAAGTAAAAGTATTTTCATTGCGTGGTACTTTTCTCAGGCCTGCACAGGACGTTCTGGGCCTGAGGCACTTTTGCCTTTGTGGGCCCCCTCCTTCATAAACTGTATTAAAAATTATAATTTACATCTACGTTGGTGTAAAGATGAACTTGTTAATATTATATATTAAAATACTTCATTTGATCTAAAAGTTTACTTTTTTCTTTGGATGCTAAAATAAATTAAAAATAGGCCCTATGAAAAATCTGAAAGAGAAATTAAGGAAACACTCCCATTTACCATTGCAACAAAAAGGATAAAATACTTAGGAATAAACCTACTTAAGGAGACAAAAGACCTGTATGCAGAAAACTATAAGACGCTGATGAAAGAAATGAAAGATGTTGCTCCGCAACAAGAGAAGCCACTGCAGTGAGAAGCCCACGCACTGCAGTGAAGAGTGGTCTCCGCTCGCCGCAACTAGAGAAAGCCCGCGCACAGCAACAAAGACCCAAACGCAGCCAAAAATAAATAAATAAATTAATTAAAAAAAAAAAGAACCTAGGGGCAGGACAGGAATAAAGACGCAGACGTAGAGAATGGACTTGAGGACACGGAGGGGGAACGGTAAGCTGAGAGTGGCATGGACATATATACACTACCAAATGTAAAATAGATAGCTAGTGGGAAGCAGCCGCATAGCACAGGGAGATCAGCTCGGTGCTTTGTGACCACCTAGAGGGGTGGGATAGGGAGGGTGGGAGGGAGACGCAAGAGGGAGGAGATATGGGGATATATGTATATGTACAGCTGATTCACTTTGTTTCAGCAGAAACTAACACAACACTGTAAAGCAATTATACTCCAATAAAGATGTTAAAAAAAAAAATTAGGCCCTGAAGTCCTGTGTACTTTACATACCATACCTTCTGTGCCTAATGAATAAATTGGCCCTGACTTCTCTCTTAATTGTTTAAGTCAACAGCCCTCAAATGTTCTCTCAGGGATGAATGGAGGATGACTCTGACAGGGTTAGTTCTCAAAGATCATTGTTTATTATCAATTTCCTTACTTGCAAAGTGAGAGAAATAGTCTCTATCATCTCTGAGGGGGCTTCTGACTAAAAATTAATGTGCTGTCTGTTGTTTTTGAGGTGTTTAACAGCTCACAAAAATACTTCAAGTTTATCATCCAATTTGATTCCACAAATTCCCACTATTCATATAAGGAAACTGAGGCTGCCTGGTTTCACAGCTCATACATGGTGGAGGGTGAGGCAAGCCTAAGTCTTCTAACTCCCATGCACTGCTCACATTAGTAGTGTGTTCCAGGAAGTAACCCCTGGGGTAAAAGAGAGGCTTCTATTCATGTGTGGTTTACACAGTTATGTACGGTAGGTCATGCACTTGGAGCTGGCCACATGGTGTAGTAGAAATTGTCCTGGGCTTGGAGTTAGAGACATGGGTTCTTGTCTTGGCTTCACCATTTCCTAAGCATGTGCCATTGGGCATGGTATTTAATCACTCTGAACATCAATTCTTGTATTAGTCAGCTCAGGCTGCCATATCAAGACACCACAGACTGGATGGCTTAAACAACAGAAATTAATTTCTCATAGTTCTGGAGGCTGGAAGTCCTGTATCAAGGTATCAAGCAATTTAGTTCCTGATGAGAGCTCTCTTTCTAGCTTGCGGATGGCTGCCATCTTGAAGTGCATTCACATGGTCTTTCTCTGAGCACTGCACACAGAGAGAGAGGTTTACCTCTTCCTCTTCTTCTAAGGCCACTAATCCATCATGAAGGCTCTACTATCATGACCTCATCTAATCCTAATTATCTCCCAAATGTCCCATCTTCAAATACCCTCACATTGGAGGGGTAGGGCTTCAACATATGAATTTTGAGGGGACACAACACAGTCCATAATGTTTTTCTAATCCAAGAAGTGGGCATAATAGAATACTTGGGAGAATAAACTACAATTCAATAAGAAACGATATATATATATATATGCTACCTTCATAAAGACAGGATATTTGGCTTTAAAAGGTTTAGGTTCTTAGATTTTGTCTTTGTTCCTGTTTCTGTGGCTTAGCAGGTAACTGAACTCTGGTACTGACTCCTCATCTGGTCTTCTTCCAGATCAAATGCAGAATTATCGGTCAATACAAGGGGTCCAGTCTGTTCAAACCCACACACGTTTTACTTTTCAGTACCTACAGTATTTTGGGCACTGGGCTGGACCCAAGCAGAGCAGGAAAAGGAGACAGAGGTGCACAGCCACACACTAACACTGGTGTCTAGTCCAATGGTGTTTAGTTTAAATGGAACACAGGTTTGATAAGAAATATGTGGCCAAAATAGCATAGGATGCTAGGAGCCAAAACAGAATGAGGAGGAAGGAAGTACAGTTGAGAAGAAAAGTTGAAAATCTTCCCGCTTTCCTTGGGGCTGGTCAGCTCTCTCCTTCTTGCTTCTGCACCCACAAAAAGAAAAATCCAGAATATAACCTCTTAACAGGCAAAGAAATATTTGTTTGTATAATTTCCTATTAAAACTATAAGTTGGCCTGATTCTAGTCAGCTGAACATTTTCCACCCTCCCCCTTACACCCATGTTGGCCAGGCTAATAAGAAAAGCACTGTATTGAGGAAGTTTGGGCATGAATTTTATCACTCCCTGAACAGTTCTGAACAATAGAAGGGGAGGCATTACTACGAAGTTTTAAAACTCATACTACTTTGAAATTATCGCGTAGGAATTGTCACAGGGGAACGCAGTAAGACTGCGATTTCTTCTTGTTTTACACCACAGGACTGAAAAGGGAGTTGAAGGAGATTAATTACATTCCCTGCTAATCAATGCAAAGACATATTTTCTGCTTCTCCATCTCATAATTTTTATTTCATCTAGTTTGGGCTTTTTTAGGGTTGCCAGATGTCCCAGTTTCAGTGGGACAATCCTGCATTTTGAAGGTACGTCCCATCTGCTCTTGAAAATATTTCTGCTCACTGCTCTCTCGTGGACTGCAGGGTTTTTAGAGCTGCCAGCCAGAGTACGGCTGCTGGAGAGAAGATGATAAATTATTGTAACACTATAAAAAAAATCACTCACATCCACCACCACCCCACCTTAGCAATGCTGTGAATTAATTCTGCAGGAATCTTTGTCATGAAAGGTGAATCTCCAAGTCTCCAGATGGGAATGTGAAGCTCTTTCCACACTGGCTTTGAGAAGACAGAAGAAGTAGGCAGGGCAGGAAAGCATGCATGGACTGATTCTTGGATTTGCTGTCAGAACACCTGGCTCTGCCATTTTCCACAAGAGTGACTTTGGTCCAATTGGTTAAAAGAACAAACTGTTTTTTGAGCACCTACTGTCTACCTGACTTGATGCTAGGCACTTTTGATAAAGTAGCTGATTAATTTCTATAATAATGTTGGATAGTATAGGTTTTATCCCCATTTTATAGACAAGGATGTTGATGCTCAGATCCACTGAATCCAGAACTCCATGGTACCAAACCCCACTCTTTTCACTACAGATGACTCACTTTCTTTATCTATTAAGCAGGAATAATAATAATCTATACCTTGTAAGATATGAAACAGAAGTTGATGAATAGATTCTCTAAAGACCTCTTCCAGGGCTCCTATAATGGGGATGAGGGAAATTGTCAATTGAGGTTCCATCTGTGGAAGGTTTTAAAAGGACAAGTTCCACTGAGCAAACATTCTTAGTGCTGGTCTAAGTGTTTTTTAACTTGACTTCAGATTAGACATCAAGGATGGCACTGTCAGAGAGAAGCTAAGTGATCTTAGGGCCATGGAACCAAATTATCTTCTTCCTTTGTATTCTTGCATTCCTCACATCTCCTAGCTGAGGCCTTGCAACTGATGCTTCAATTCAGCTGTCATTTCAATAGGGCCACTCATTACATTATGAACAGCCATCTTATAGAGAGTGAGTTTATCATATTTATTTTAACAGAACAAGGCCCTAACAGCAGAGGCCAGGCTGGGCAAACACTGTTGGTAGCACTGAGGCAATGTCTGGGAGAGACATTGTAGAGGAAACCCTGCCACCAAGAGGCAAGTGAGAATGTTCTGGTATCCTGTGGGAAAGGCACTGAATGATTTCATTAATACACATTGCCTAGTTTTCATCACACCAGTAGCTTGATGTTTCTTCCAGGCCCATAGCTTTGATATTGTTATGCCTCAGTGGAAAAGCCTCAATGGAAAGAGAGTCGATAATCTGTAATGTGGGCCTTTGTCAGTGTATTGAAGTAACAAATGTGCAAGTGGTGGAGAGATCCTAAAATACTGCTAGCACGTCAGCTGTCATCACTTTGGATGTTTTGCTGGCAGCATGTCACATGGCCTACTCATCTTCTTGTTTTCCTCCTGCCCTTTGCAAAGACATTTTCTCCCAGTAATGATGAAAATTGTTTTCTTAGATTTCAGTTCCGTGCACTCTTACCCTTCCCACCTCTTTCTGTCCTTTATTGGAGTTTTTATCTTATAAACTGTATAGGAGTTTTTATCTTATAAACTGTATAGGAGTTTTTATCTTATAAACTGTAGAAGTGCTTCAGTGGGTCAATAAACCCCTCGCAATTTTTCAAAAGTGTGTATATATGTGTACATTCCATCAGATTCTCAAAGGGATCCATGACATCAAAATAATTAAGATCTAATGCAGTAAAATATCCCTTTTTCTGGGGTTACAGGGCCACACATAGCAATCTGAGTGGGTGGTAGGGACACCAGCCAGTGTTCTACCTGTGGAGAAAAGAGTTATTTCTCATCCAAATTACCTACATTACCACAAGCAAATTACTTTAGCTCCAAATTCTTCTGTTTTCTCAGCTGTACAATGGGCTCAATGAATCTCTCACCGACTCCACAGCCTCTTGCTGTCCCTGCCTCTGCGGCTCCAGGAACACAGATTTTCTACCAGTTCTGAATACTCCACACCTTGTCACATCTTGGTTTCTGTACTTCTGACCTCTAACCATTCTCCTATCACACTGTACAACAGCTACCTACTTACATGCCAGCATCCCCTCTGTCTCCATCATCCTGGGGAGGGGTAGCCCTGGCTTATTCATTTACCACCAGTGTCAGGCAGTGGGAATGAAGGAAGGAATTCATAAAGTTGTTGTGAGATTCAGCTTGTTTGAACTCCCACACACTCCACCTCCTTGCATAGAGAGAAAGGAGAAATTAGCTCTGCTGGCCTGAGTTTCCAAGGGCATAGACAGTAGGGTGTGTAGACAACCTAACTGCCTTCCAGCTTTCAGTGTCCAAAGAGTGGCTTATTTAAAATACAGATTCTTAGGCACCGCCCGCAAAGATTCCGATCCCATTTGGGATGGAGTACCTGAAAGTAGTGCACCCGGGCGGTCCAGCGAGGCTTGGTTCGTCAGGGTAGCTGGGGACCGGACATCAGTGGACTGAGAGGTAACTGCAGCCTCTTTTCCTGAGATCAGAAACAGGTCTGAAGAGCTGAGGAACCACTGTATTTCCCTGATTGTCCTCTGGGTGGCGCTGTGCAGAAGCTTCAGCGAGATGAAGCTCTTGAAAACTCATTCTTCAGGGCTGGCCCCCAGGTGGTGCTTCTGCCTGTTGGCTCAGGATTGCCAACACCAGGAATTTATATGCGGTGATGTCGGCAAGTATGAGGTTCTCATCCAGGTTTCTCTGCTTATCCTGACTTGGGGAGAGAGCATTGTTTCCAAGACAGGAAGATGTGTTTGGGTCCCAGGGGTGCTTGTCACTTCTCACAAAAAGCAATGAGCTCAGAATGGCTGGGGGCTTCAGTTACTTCACTAGTTACTTTCCTCCTTCACTGTGAGTTTTAATTACAGAGGTAATGCATGTGTTTGTAGATGATTTCAAAAAAAGCGTATAAACAAAAATAATTTTTAAAAGTCACCTGAAATCACAGCACCCACAAATAACCACTGTTAACATTTAGTTCATATCCTTAAAAGGATACTGTTTGGTAACCTGCTTTTTCTAACTTAATGATATAAGAACATTTTCCAGGCTAGTAACTACATTTAAACTATTTTTAAAAGTTGCCCAGTATTATAGTATTTCATTTATAGATGGACCATGGTTTATTTAACCAATTCCATACTGTGCGACAATAAAGTTTCTCTCTTTCTCTCTTTCCTTCTTCCATCCTTCCCTTCCACTCTCCCTTTTTTGGCTTTTATGACCAACTCTGCCATCAGAATTTGACAGTTACCCAGTTGCCTCTTCAGATGCTTGTCCAATAATTTCCTAAAGTATAAATTCGGAAATAGAATATCTGGGACAAAGGATACATAATTACAGTTTGCAGTTCTGGCTGCTTTCTGGAAAAGTAGTCCATTTTACTCACACCGCCAGTGAATGAGAGGGAGCAGGGACTTCTGAAGGGATACTCTAAAGTCTTTGACAATTTGTCCTGCTGTTAGTTTGGCAGCATTTGGTGATAAATTAGCTTACCAGCCCTTTATTCCTGGGAGGCAGAGAATCGGGCTGTAGAATACCTTCACAGAGAGGCTGTTGATTCTGCCTCATTCTAACAGAGCAGTCTGCATGGGAGGCCTGCTCTTCCTCTCCACCCTTAACCTCTTGGGCTTGGGAGCCTGAAATTTACTGAAACTACCTTAGAATAAGTGCCAAGAAAAGAAATATGGGCAAGGTGGTGGTGACACTGCATGGCGGGGCTAACGTAAATTCAGTGTCAGTTCCTCTCATCTTCTCTCTCTCTTTTGGACAATGATAGTGGCTGTCTTTTCTTCCTATCACACTGAATTTCCCAGATATGGGGAGTGGGAGAATGGCTGGGACTGCATGCTTTGCCTCAGGGTAGGTGACCCAACAACATCCACAGGCAAAAATATTGGAATCTGCTCCATCCCAGAAGGAGTGAGAGGGAGAATAGCCTTGCCATGGCCAGAGTTAAAATTCTATGTGGCCATGAAGTTAGGATGGAAGAAACCCACATGATAACACTTAACATCGAAAGTCACAGGTGTGAATTAGCCAAAGACCAAGAAGTAAAAAGAGGTAGGAAAGTTGCCAAAGGATACAACAATCCAAGTTGGATACAGAGTCCAGAACCTAAAGCCACAAGGCCAGGAGCAAGGACAGGTGGTTGGAGGGCCTGGGCACAGTCTTGGGTGTCTTGTTGCTTCGAGTTTGTTTTTACCACCCCACATGGTCATGGCGCTTGGATGAATAACATGCAGCCTCCATGCATACAAACTCACAAGCTCTCTGCCCTAAGGTCCAAGGGCAGAACAACCTGGCAGATACAGCCAGATCTTCCAAGTGCACAATGTTTATGGTCATTATTAAATGGCCAAGCAGCAGAACTGAGCTTTGGCAGCCAGGGTGGAGGGGGTGAGTATTTCACAGATTTAGGAAAAAACTATTAAGGAAGAAGTGTCCCTGGCTAGGGATGCAGAGAAGCTGTGTGCAAACACCTCCGTCCCATTTCTGCAGCTCAGCTACTCTACAACTGGCTGCAGGATGACCACGGAGAGTCAGAGATTTGCCCTAATAGCACGAGGCCTGGCAGGCATTTTACCAGTGTGCCAGAAATGAGATAGGGCTGGGTGTGGGTAGGGAGAGACCATACTGTTGTATACTCCTGACTTGTCTACCATATGAATATATTTGTTTCATGATTAAAAGAAAAACTAATTAAATCTGTTTTCCAAATTCTTTTCAAAGAATTTTGCATGCTGTAACAATATAAAGTAAAAAGAAAGCAGAAAATAAAATTGTCTATGGTATAATTTCAATGCAGCAAAAATGTTTATACATTTACATAGAAAAGGTGTTAGAATGAAATAAAGCAATATTTTGACAATACGGGGGTAATGTTGAACTTCAATCTATTTTATCAGCTTATGTTGGTCGTTCTCTGTCATTGATTATAAGTCTCCAGTTTAAGAAAGCAAGAAGCAGCCATTCCTGTACTACCCTCCAGCCTGTGATAAGAACCAGGTAGACCCCAGGGCAGGAGTGTTAGTGGGATTCAGGAAATGAATGAAGAGGGCACCAGGTGAAGCAA
The DNA here is from genome assembly GCF_028564815.1 of Eubalaena glacialis. Taxonomy (NCBI): domain Eukaryota; kingdom Metazoa; phylum Chordata; class Mammalia; order Artiodactyla; family Balaenidae; genus Eubalaena; species Eubalaena glacialis. The sequence continues at coordinate 82,823,055 of NC_083723.1, read as the reverse complement.
AGTCGCATCCTTAGCCAAAATGCAGCTTTTCCTCATTTCCTATTTTTGCTTCATCTGCTTTCCTCTATGATATATTTTTTTTAAACTTTCATTAAGTACCAATTTCTTTTTTTAATTTTATTTATTTATTTATTTATTTATTTTATGGCTGTGTTGGGTCTTCGTTTCTGTGCGAGGGCCTTCTCCAGTTGCGGCAAGTGGGGACCACTCTTCATCGCGGTGCGCGGGTCTCTCTTCTTGCGGAGCACAGGCTCCAGACGCGCAGGCTCAGTAATTGTGGCTCACGGGCCCAGCTGCTCCGCGGCACGTGGGATCTTCCCAGACCAGGGCTCGAACCCGTGTCCCCTGCACTGGCAGGCAGACTCTCAACCACTGCGCCACCAGGGAAGCCCCCTCTATGATATTTTTAACTTATTAAACTGTCTGTACCCTTTCATAATCAAGGTAGCTGTCAGTCAATTAACTAGTTGATTACAATGAGACAGGTATAGCAAAAAATGCCAGCAGGAATATAATGATTATACTTAGGTTAATTGAAAAGTAAACTGTGAATAGTTCTTATCCCATGATACAGATTCAGCCATGTTCATGTAATCTGTGTTTGTAATTCACTAGTTAAAAAACACCTCCAAGTATCATTAGAAAGAGATATTGAAACTGGGGGCACGCAACTGTGTGATGAGAGGCAGCTAGGATGGAGCAGTAAAGATCACGTATGATGAGGAATGAATGATATGGGGTTTGGTCCCAGCACCCAACCATCCTTGCCAAATTGCCAGCTATGTGACCTGGGGTAAGTCACATACACTCTCTGAGCCTCAGTTTTCTCATTTGTTAAATGGCAATGTAATACCTATCCACCAGGTTAGTAAAATTTATACAAAACAAGTGCTAGAGGACCCAGCATCAAGAAGAGAGCTGCCATTTTCTGCCCCCGCTACCCACCATATCTTCTCAACCCCAAAACCAGTTAAGATTATTCCTAAGAAGATGCTCTCTGTCCAAGTGGAGATCCCTAGCCCAGAGGCTTGAAATGTGAGCCATTCTTGCCCTCCTTCATGGCCTCTACCTGCTCCTAAGTCTAGATTTCTCTCCATGGAATTCACTGTGAATTAGTCTCCCCGTTCCCAGCCTGAAGTTTTAGCTTTGCTAAGTATCATATCTGTTCCTTTATTAGCCCAGGGTGGATGCCAAGACAGGCATATCTTTCAGAAATTTGGAGTGTCTTTAAGAAGAAATTAATTGGAGCTCAGAAATACCATCACTTAATGTGAATATTTTCTGTATTTGACAACAGTAAAAAGTAGTGAAGCTATTGTTGTTCTTAAATATATATGTTCCATGAACTCTGAATTTCCAAAGATTAATTTGTCTGGTTTGAATAACAGTGCCCAATAACTAGTCTTTTAGCAACTTTTTTTTTCCTATGAAAAATGAGAATTTTCTGCCTGACCATCAAGCTAGATCAGACAAGCTTTTTCAATTCCCTTTTTTTTCCAGAACCTTCAGCCTCTAGAAAGTTCTAAATCTATTTGATAAGCACCTGAAACTTTAATGTCCCTATGAGCTACAGTTCTCTAAGTTAATGTTTGGTATAACAATTCACAAAGCAACCCTTGGCAGTTCCATGTGCCTACAGACATGCTAAGAGCTGGCCTTACCTACTGGTCACAACGTGTGAAGACAGTTTTCCAACTAGAACTGGCCATTTGAATAACGATGACATTGATAACAGCAGTGCAGCAACAGGCATTTTATCACCAGATCAAATATTGGGTTGGCCAAAACGTTCGTTCGTTTGTTTCCATAAGATGGCTCTAGTAGCACCTAGTTGTCTTTAACTTCATTTAAAATAATTTTGTTAGATTGTATGTGACAGCTGTCATATCAGCGTGCATTTAACAAAAGACATCAAAATTGGTGAATTTTTGTGTAGCCATTTTAATATTGAAGATGGAAGGAAAAAAAGCAACATTTTCAGCCTATTATGCTATATTATTTCAAGAAAGGTAAAAATGCAACTGAAACACAAAAAAAGATTTGTCCAGTGTATGGAGAAGGTGCTGTGAATGATAGAACGTGTCAAAAGTGGTTTGCGAAGTTTCGTCCTGGAGATTTCTCACTGGACGATGCTCCACGGTTGGGTAGACCAGTTGAAGTTGACAGCGATCAAATCGAGACATTAATTGAGAACAATCAATGTTATACCACGTGGGAGATAGCTGACATACTCAAAATATCCAAATCAAGGGTTGAAAATCATTTGCACCACTTTGGTTATGTTAATCACTTTGATGTTTGCGTTCCACATAATTTAAGTGAAAAAAACCTTCCTGACCGTATTTCCACATGCGATTCTCTACATAAACGTAATGAAAACGTTCTGTTTTTAAAACAAATTGTGATGGGGGATGAAAAGTGGATACTGTACAATAATGTGGAACGGAAGAGATCGTGGGGCAAGCGAAATGAACCACCACCAACCACACCAAAGTCAGGTCTTCATCCAAAGGAGGTGATGTTGTGTATATGGTGGGAATGGAAGGGAGGCCTCAATTATGAGCTCCTTCTGGAAAACCAAATGATTAATTCCAACAAGTACTGCTCCCAGTTAGACCAACTGAAAGCAGCATCCGATGAAAAGCGTCCAGAATCAGTCAACAGAAAATGCATAATCTTCCATCAGGATAACGCAAGACTGCATGTTTCCTTGGTGACCAGGCAAAAACTGTTACAGCTTGGCTGGGAAGTTCTGAATCATCTGCCGTATTCACCAGACATTGCACCTTTGGATTTCCATTTATTTCGGTCTTTACAAAATTCTCTTAATGGAAAAAATTTCAATTCCCTGGAAGACTGTAAAAGGCACTTGGAACAGTTCTTTGCTCAAAAAGATAAAAAGTTTTGGGAAGATGGAATTATGAAGTTGCCTGAAAAATGGCAGAAAGTAGTGGAACAAAAGGATGAATACGTTGTTCAATAAAGTTCTTGGTGAAAATGAAAAATGTGTCTTTTATTTTTACTTAAAAGATGAAGGCACTTTTTGGCCAACCCAATACATTTTAAAGAACAATGGAGGCCGAGCATTCAAGAAATCTCTTGCAATTATGAAGACAGAGTTAGACTCCCCATCACCACTTTTTCCCACATTCAGTTTCTATAGGCAATTCCTCTTTAGCAATCATTGTCAAGTCCTCTCAGAAGTGCAGAATAACCCAAAACACTTAGATTGTTTTAAGGCTCTAGTATACTAAAAAGAGATAAAGAAATGTCAAAACAGGGTCACCAAAATGATGCTATTTTTAAAATATTTACTTTTAACAAATTAATGTTTTATACCAGAAATATTTACAGTGTAATGCAATCATGCTGTTCACAAGCGTCTGGTAGTAAGAAAAATAATAACAGCTTACATTTATTGAGTGCTTACTATATGCTGCTCAAAGCACTTTTCGTATCTTACATCATTTAATTTTCCAACAACCTGATGAGGTATGTTCCATTATCGTTATTTCAAAGACAAAGAAATTGGGGCACAGAAATGTTCAGTAGCTTGCCCGAGGTGAAAGGGAATAGAGACATTTACAGTTTTTGGATATCTTCTTTCCAATCCTGCTAGTGTACTTCCGAGACTGTGTGTGTTGCCTCAGTTAGACTCAGGGACGGAAGTCTAAATCTGAGAACTTTGTGAATGTGAGACCTCTGGTCATCTGCAGTAATCAGGAGGACGCTTCGCACTAACTGCGGGACCTCGGCACAGTGCTCACCAGGCATGGCCTCACAGGGGCCGTACTCTGACTACACACTTCCTTCTGGCTGAGTCTCAGCTTAGACCCAGGGTTAGTCTTCCTCTGGAAGGCAATGAATACTCCCCGAATCTGTTGTCTTCTTAAAGGAGGAATGAAGCTCACTTGCTCAGCGATTTCCCTAGCTTCATATATCACTCCCAGACTGAGACTTGGAGCAGGGCCAGAAGTGCAGGGCCATCACCTTTGCTGCCCTGGCTTTGTTCTCAGCCACTGGAGAGAATGGGCTCTTCCTGGACACCTCCAATACATCTCAAGCATTCTCAGCAGAGTGAATGAGCAGATGGAGGATGGTATGGCTTGATTCTTTATGTCTTTGAAGAAGAGAAGGAGTGAGAGAGTGAGAGACAGAGCATCAGCAAAGTGTGCATTTTCACTATCATTATCCCATCCACTTCTCAATCCACCCTAGTCTGGCTTCTGTCCCCTGAGCAGCTCTTTTAGTGGTACTGGTGGCCTCTATATTACTTAATCTAACAGGTACTGTTCTGCTCTCTTCTTTATTACACCTGCTGGTACTTTTTGGCACCACTGACCATTTCATCTTCATAAAATCATCTCTTCTCTTGGAGTCTCTTCGTCTCAATTCAGTGCAGGTTTTCCTCCCACCTCTGTGCCCCCCCCCCCATTCTCAGTCACACAAGCAGGCTTATCCATTCTGCAAGGATTAGCCACTGGCCTCTTCTTCTCTCTTCTATTTTTCTTTTCTTAATTAATGCCCAAGACTTCAATCACTAGTTATAAACAGGTGACTTTCAAATTCACCTCTCCAGATCAGATATTTCCTTTGATTTCCAAATGCATGTATCCAAAATGATTACTTATTAAGCTCCTTTAAATATCTCAGAGGCACTTTGGATTAAACTTTTCATGTGCTTCTGAAATCAAACTTATGATCTTCCCACCATGAATCTGGTCCTTTTTCAGTGTTTTCTTTGTCAGTGAATGGCCAGAATTTACCACGTTCCTTCCCTTTCCAAGGTGCTTGGCACATGATTCTCCCTCTTCCACATGAATGTATATGATATAGATATATATTGACGCATGCATAAACACACGTATGCATGTATACAAACTGGCAAATATGTAAAAATGAACCATTTATCACTTGCTAAATTTCAGTCTTGACCATTTTCATTTATGTACTGAAGGAAATAAAAATCACTTATTAGAAAAATAAACTTGGTGTTAAATTCTGCACAAGTGAAATATTTAACTCAGCGCACATTACAATTCTTTCCATTGTAGTTATTGTAATTACAGCCTAAATTGTAATCTGCAGTTGCAAACAACTGGTTGAGTCTTTTTTTCTATTTCTTGTTTCCCCACTTAGTGGACAGCTGTTTACAGTGATGTTTTTCTGGTGGAATCATACCCATAATTTCACTGCTGCCACAGGTCGGCTATCGGTCTATTTCTTAATCTAAAAACAAAGATTGGAAGGAACTGTATATACTGGTTTATTTCAGTTTAGGGATAAGCATGTGATAAAGTGTCTCCAAAGGCCCCACTTCTCATTTTCATCCAGATGTAAGGCTCAAGTGCAACTTCATCTTTCGAAATATTTTAAAAATATTAATTCCCATCTACTTCCACCATCTGTACCCAGGACCAGCTACATAATTTGCGAGGCCTAGTGCAAAATGAAAATGCAGAGTCCTTTGTTAAAAACTAAAGAATTTCAAGATGATGAAAGCCATGCATTAAATGAAGTTTGGGGCCCTTCCAAGCATGGGGCATAGGTCATACACCCATCACTTGAGAAGAATGTGTATTATGTCATCGGGTACGATGTTCTGTATGTGTCTGTTAGATCTAGCTGATTTATTATGTTGTATATGTCCACTATTTCCTTATTTATCTTCTGTTTGGTTATTCTAGCCATTATTGAGAATCTATATTGAAGTCTACAACTATTGCTGTAGCCCTGTATTTTTCCCTTCAATTCTGTCATTTTTTGCTTCATGTATTTTGATGGTCTTTTATTACGTACATAAATGTTTATAATTGGTATATCTTCTTGCTGTATTGACCCTTTTATTAATATATAATGTCCTTCTTTGTCTCTTGTAAACTTTTAAATTTTATGTCTACTTTATCTGATATTAGTATAGCCACCTCTGCTCTTTTGATTACTACTTGCATAGAATATCTTTTTCCATGTGCTCACGTTCAATCTATTTGTGTCTCCTATAAATAGATTTAGTTGGATCATTGTCTTTTGACTGAACAGTTTAATCCATTTACATTTAAAGTAATTACTGATAAGAAGAGACTTCTGTCATTTGGCTGTTTGTTTTCTATGTGCCTTACAGCTTTTCTGTCCCGCATTTCCTGCATGTCATCTTCTTTTGTGTATAGTTGACTTTCTGTAGTGAAATGTTTACATTTCTTCTTCATTTCCTTTTTGTATATTCTATATCTATTTTCTTTGCTGTTACCATGGGTATTACATTTAACATCCTAAAGTTATAACACTCTAATTTGAATTTATACCAACCTAATTTCAATAACATATAAAAACTCTGCTCTTTTACAGCCCTATCCCCATCTTTTTTGATTTTTGATATCACAAAATTACTTTTATACACTGTGTGCCCTAAAACATAAACTGATAATTATTTTAAATTCATTGATCTCTTAAATCACACAGGGAACAAAAAGTGGAGTTACAAACCATTGTTACAATAATACTAGCTTCTATTATTGTCCACATTTTTACCTTTATTGATATCTCTATTTCTTCATACAGCTTTGAGATATTGTCTAATGTCCTTTCATTTTACCCTGCAGGAGTCTCTTGAGCATTCTTTCAGTAACGGACTTCCTCAGCTTTTGTTTTTATGGGGAGTCTTAATTTCTCCCACACTTTTGTAGGACAGTTTTGCTGGATGTAGGATTCTAGGTGATACAGTGGGGTTTTTTTGTTTTGGTTTGGTTTGGTTTGGTTTTTTTTTTACTTTTAGCACTTTGAATATATATGCCCATTGCCTTTTTGCTTCCAAAAGTTTCTGATGAGAAATCTGCTGATATTCTTATTAAGGATCCCGTGTGTGACGAGTTTTTTCTCTCTTGCTGCTTTCAAGATTCTCTCTCTCTCTTTGACTTTTGAAAATTTGATTGTACTGTGTCTTAGTGTGAGTCTCTTTGAGTTCACCTTATTTGGAGTTCATTGAGCTATCTGGATGTTTATATTCATGTATTTTATCAAATTTGGGGAGTTTTGAGCCATTATTTCTTCAAATATGCTCTCTTCTTCTTTCTCTTTTTCTTACTTCTTAGACTCCCACAATGCATATGTTTGTCTGCTTAATGGTGTCCCGCAGGCACCTTGGGCTTTGTTCACTTTTTCCAATCTTTTTTATTTTTTGTTCCTTAGACTTGATAATTTCCATTGTCCCCTCTTCAAGCTCACTGATTCTTTCTTCTGCCCTCTTAAGTCTGTCTTTGAATCCCTCTAGTGAATTTTTCATTTTAGTTATTGTACTTTTCAACTTCAGAATTTCAATTTTATTTGCTTTTAAGTTTTCTATCTCTTTATTGATATTTCCATTCTGTTCATTCATAATTTTCTTGCTTTATCCACATCTTTCTTGGTTCTTTGAGCATCTTTAAGACAGCTGCTTTAAAGTCTTTGTCTGTTAGATCAACCATCAGGTCTTTTTCAGGGACAATTTCTGCCGATTTTTTTCTTCCTTTGAATGAGCCATACTTTCCCCTTTCTTTCTATGCCTTCAGATTTGTTGTTTTTATTGAGAACTGGACATTTGAATCTAATAATGTGGTAACTCTGGAAATTAGATTCTTCCCCTTCTCCAGAGTTTGCTGTTTCTTGTAATTGTATTTGTTTATTGTTTTTGTAAATTGTTGTAGGCTGTCTCTGTACCAAGGATCAAGGATCAGCCTGAGGTGTAAACGTAATGTCATCTCAGGTTTTTTCTGAGGCTTAGGCTTTCCCTGGACATGTGTGGTCACTTTCTAATTTTCCACATATGTGTATTTGTTTTAAATATCCTAGTCTTTTATGTCTGACTTCTAGAAGGGGAAATGAGAAAAAATAAAGGGGAGGGGGGAAAGGGCACTAACCCTTTAAATCCCCTAAAAAATCACTTCAGTCAGAGGAGGAGGGGCTCACAACAATGAGGACAGCCATGTTACTGCAACAAAACAGGCTGCCTATCTCTTGGCCTGAGCCCATGTGATCAGAAGCAGTAATCAGTGATCAGAATACAGATCCCTGATACTTGGAGAACAGGGTCCTTTTTCCCCACCCTGGCTCCTGCAAACTGTGTGTAGGCTGCTTCAGGAACATATGCACAGCAGCCTGCCAGGGGAGTGAGGGTGGGGGGTGCGTAGCTGCTACTGTACTAAGAGCTGAGGTTGACTGGAATTAACTGCAGTTTACCTACCAAGGCTTCCCCTGGAAGTTGCAAACCTTCAATAGACTCCAGAGTTCTGAAAGGGTTATATCTGATGGATTCTGCCAGTGAAATTGTTGTCTAGGTGGAGAGACAGATTCCCAGTACTTCCTACTCTGCCATCTTCCCAGAATACTCTCTCCAGCCAGATAGCTTTTTAAATTTTTTTTAACTTTTGATGAAAGCCCACATACCAGCTTTTGAAAAAATAATGGAGGAGATAAGCAAATGTGCTAAAGAGGCATCAAAGTTCAGTGGAAAGAACAAGAGACCAAGAATAAAAAACTAGATTTGTAGTCTTGTTTTAGCCTCTAAAGCAGCACTATCCAACAGAAATATAATGTGAGCCACATATGTAATTACATTTTTAGCAGCCACATTAAAACAAAGTACAAAGAGACAGGTAAAATTAATTTTAATAGATTTTATTTAATTCAATATATCCAAAACATTATTTCAACATAAAATCAATATAAAATATATTGATGAAATATTTGTATTTTTTAATAACAAAGTCTCTGAAATTTGATGTGTATTTTACACTTACAGCACCTCTTGATTTAGATGTTAAATTTTCCTCAGAAATAATTGATCTGTATTTAGATTCCATAAAGTTCACAGTTAAAAAGTAGATTAACATAGCCAAGTTGCTTTGACATAGTGAAAATGTTCCAATAACTGAACCAAACAGCAGTTTTTAAATTTAAATTAATTAAAATAAAATAAAATGTAATATTCGATTATTTTAGTTTCTCTAGTCACATTTCAAGTGCCCAATAGCGATGTGTGGCTAATGTTGACCAGATAGGACAGCACAGATTTAGGGTGTAACCTTAGAGAAGTCAGTTACCACCTTGAAAATCAGATTTACCATGTGGATCATGAAATGATTGGACTAGTTTATTTCTTATGTCACTTGGGGTTCTATCACTTAGTAATTCAAAATGAAATAAAAAACAGAATTATGGAGCATCTCAGAATCTTCACTTCACATCCTTGAACAATTTCTAGGCTGATTTCCACATCTATGTGTTTTAGACATTTCTGAGGGTATTTCAAAACCTTAGTATGCTAATTGTAAGTGAACAGACCCCACAATTTTTTTTAATTTGCTAAATTAACCTTGAAGTTATACTATCATATTCTTCAAATGCCTTTGCTTTTTTTGTTATATATTTAAGTGTTTGCTCCTAAATTTTTGGAAATCTTCGGGGTGGCTGTGCCAGAATCAGTAAGGCCTGGGAACATAACACAACCCACCGCCAACTGCTTCCCTCTATCATTATTCATCTGCTCAAGGATGATTCCTTTCCATCTCCACATGAGCTTGTTTTCTACTTCACCTACCTGTCCATATGAGTTAAAGTTAACTTCTAATTTTCTATATTATCTAGGAAGCCAAGGAAGTAAGTTGAGAACTGCATGTGCGCTTCTTTCATTTTAGATAACTGCAGGCAATAACATTCTACATATGGAGCATACTCTATAAATTTCAAAAATTTTTATATAAATAATCTCACTTGAACAGTCAACATACATGTCAATATGAATGAAAGGAAAAGAGGAATTTAAAATCATGTAGCCAATAAATAGAAACACCTATATTACAAAAATAGTGTTCTAAGTCTTAGTCGAGTGCTCTTCTAACACATCATTTTGAATCTCCCATATCAGGTTTCTGCTGGAGCTAACATGACACTAATTGCACTTAGTACATACAATAAACCCCCAACTTAGGCACTTTTCTTAGGTGCTCAGGATGTTCTACCATTCACAGAGCAGCCTGATAGAAAAGTAGGATATTATTCTGCTTTTTCAGATGTCAGGCTTCTAGCAAGTTTCTCCAACTCTCTAGAACACAGTTCTGAATTCAGAATCAAGAATAAATAAACCAAAATTATTCCATTACTTGATACTGAGTAATAGGTGATTAATTGGGTTGTCAGTTGCCACTGTTTCCAAGGAGATGTTACTTGAAATTTCCATCGTGCAAAACAACGGGGAATCATTTTCTAACTCAGATTCCAAATAAGAAGGTCGCTCTTTCCTCCCAATGGATGCTTTTCCCACAAGAAAAAAAAACCAAAAAAAAAAAAAAAAAACCAAAAAAAAAAAAACATGGGAAGGAACAGGGCACAGAAGTACAATCAAGGACAACAAATGGTCCTTGATGAGCACAAGGAACAGGATGAAATGAGGTTCACCAAAGGTCATGGAGTGAGCCTATTAGTGAGGAGCCCAGGCTTTCAGCATACCTACAAATACGTGATACAATAAGTCAACAGAGAAATAACAATAACGTCATCTCATTGCCACAGTCATTTGAGGGAACATGGACTTAGAAAATTCAGCTTAACGAGATAGAGAGCTACAACTTCTCCCACCATCTCAGGGCAAAGACGGACACTAAACTTACATTAATAATAATTGCCTTGAAGCAAGAAAGAGACATTAAGAAAAAACTGATCATTATAATAAAATTAACAATATAAATGGTGATGATGATGATGACGACACCAATGACAGTGAAATGCTCATTTACTTTCTTTGTTTTGCTTACTTGCAGTTAGTGAACTAAGGCCCGAGAGAGAAGGTCTAGGGCAGATCATCACAATTAATCTGGCCTAGACAACAGGACAAATCCTTGCTCTTATTCTTCCATGGTTAACTGGCTCATCTTCAGACTGGGCTTTCCTAGCCATTTGAGGGGAAAGATATAGAGGACTTGAGATGCAGAAGCTTAGCAGAAGGGGGCAAAGGAAGTTGTGCGGGTCTCTTTATTCTAGGCCAGAGTCTTCTGCATGGCCCAGTCTAACTTCCCAGAGAAATACATTGTGATTTCAGTTCCTAGTAAGTCTCTAAACAATATAATTAATACCCAATACAAATCCCAGCTTGCATTGGGGCCTGGCCTTGTCCTTGGTGCAGATGGTATACTTGGGAGCAGTGCTCTGGCAGAACAGACCTGGGTGATGGGTTCATGGGACCTCTTATGAACCTCCAACAGACCAAGGCAGTATATGTACAGGAGACTAGAATGTGGGCAGCAGGCTCCCACATTGTGGCAGGTACAACTGGCATTAGGAGAGACCTCCAGTGCCCTGCTTCTAAGCCATCATCCCTAGATCTCTAGGATCCCCTCAAGAACCACTCAGGAAAAGGGCAGGGAAGCTGTGTATTCAAGGCTGTGGGCTGATGATCCTTATTCCAAACAGAATAGCTCTCCATTAACAACTTTATACACTGTTGTCCATGTAAATAAGATTTCACTTGAAAAAAGGATTCAGCAACATAAAACAAACAAACAAAAGGTCTGCAAACCACCACTTTAATGTTTATACCCCCAATGGCAAACTGCATCAACCATACCTTTTTATTTTCTGTATTCTGATGCTTTGCCATCTAAGGCCTTGTTGACCCTGGATAGACTGCACCACACAGGGTTAGCCAATTCCTAGAGACAGAGACAGGAAACAAGTCAGCCAGTGGCATGCCTTTCATATGCAAGCCAACCAATACCTCCAATTGGAGTCTTTACTAGGTTTTCAGATTCCAGGCTACTACCATTCCCCTGCCCTAATCACCCCAGGGACAGGTACCAAACCACTAGGTACAGCCCCTATGCCTCAGAGCCTGCTGAAATTATTCAAACAAGCCAATCCCAAACTTGTTTACCCTTGCCTTGCCTCTTCCTTCCCACAGAAACCACAAGAAAGGCTCTTGCCCACATTTCCCCACCTCTCACCTCCTGTCCAACCCTGTGCTTCTCCATGTGGCCCTGCATGGCACACCAAGCTTCCTGTTTCTAGGGAATTGTATAAACTTAACTTCATGACAGTCATTTCTGTGTCTACATGTCTTATCATACTTGATTAAACTAAATCCCAGCTACCCTTAAAACACAAAATACAGCTCCAGATCTTGCAAGCAACATCCCATGTATTGTAAGCAGAATCTTGTATTAGCAAGAACAGGAATTTGTAGGGAGGCTGAGAACAGCTTGCCCAGGAACCTTGAGCAGCTCTGCAGTTGCATTCTTGGTGGGTAACTTCCCACAGCAGGGAGCACAGCTAGTGTGGGGGCTTATTTCTAGCATCAGAGCAGGCTCCCCTCCTACCACCAGAGTTCTGACATGCAGGTTTGGACCTTTTAGATTGAAAGAGTCAGACACAGGTGGGTGGCCTGGTGCTAGCTAGAATAGGCTATTTTTCCTTTCTTCTATCCCTCAGCCATTGTTGAGGCTGATGTGCCTCTGTAGGTTAAAAAGGGATGTTTCTGTTGCCATTAGAATAATGCGGGTTATACAGGCAAAGGAATTTAAACATGGCACAAGAGATGTTTGGGGATGGGGCAAATGACAAAGGACATAATGTCTTCTTCCTCTGTGCTCTGCTTTCCCATTAGAATTAGAGGCTGTGTCATGGACAGAGAGGATGAGGCTCAACAGTGCTGATATTGCATTGTTGGACCACATTGCTCTTTGATGCATAATATATTTTCTATTGAATTCAAAAGAAAAATGGAACTGATTATAATTCAAAATTGGGAAAAATGCAGTTGAATTTTAAGATCTGATTAATTGTAAATCCTCTGATTCAGGGTAAATTTTATTAACTTCCAGTACAAATCAATTTCAATGCTGGAAGAAGCATTTAAAAAACACTGGTAAAGGCTTTGGGAGTTGAACTGTCTACCCTATAGGCCCCAGTGGATACTGGGAATAAAGGTTAGGATTTGGAAGAAGGGAAGCAGATTTTCTAAGGATGCTTGATGGATTTCCTCTCCTTAGGAGGATGGCTGCATCTCTGTTTGGCCATAGGTCTGAACAATAAGATCATTGAGAGTGAGGAAAGAATAAAAAGTGGAGAAATGCTATCAACTATAGAGGTTCAAGGCTCCTCTTGGCTCCATTCTGCCCCCTTTCTACCCCATCACTAGAAGAGTAAGGTAGAAATAGAAGTGAGGACATTTTATAAGGTCACAGTTCTGGGGATACTCACTGGGATAAGCAAAGGGGATAAATGTCTGTAATGTGATTTATAATAAGAAATATATATATTTGGTCTTAGTATCCCACTTTCTGGCACAACTCCTAAAACACTTGGCATTTCCTAACCATTAAGAGCAATGAGAGAATCTTTTGCTATATTTGGTCTTTGTCCTTTGTTCCTGAAATACCTCCAGAGCTGTAAAGGTAAAAGGAGCATCTCATTATTCATAACAAGCCCCTTTCAACCACACCTGATTTTGTGTTAATGAGGAGAATTTTGGAAAGCTCCAAAAGGATGGGGGCTGGTTGCCTGTAGAATCAATCATGTGATTAGAAGGTTGGAATTTCTGGTCCCATCCTCACCCCTACCTGTGGGAAGGGACATGGGATGGAGACTGAGTTCAATCACCAATGGCCAATGATTTAATCAATCTTGCCTATGTAATGAAGCCTCCATAAAAACCCAAAAGGACAAGGTTCAGAGAGCATCCACGTCGGTGAACAAGTGGAGGTGGCACACCATGGAATCTCCATGCCTTTCCCACATACCTTGCCCTATGCATCTCTTCCATCTGGCTGTTCCTTTATAATAATCCAGTCATCTAGCTAGAATCATGCTTTCCTGAATTCTGTGAGCCACTCTAGTAAATTAATCAAATCTGAGGAGGGGATGTGGGAACCTCCGATTTAGAGCCAGCTGATCAGAGCACAGGTGACAACCTGGACTTGTGACTGGCATCTGAGGTTGGCCAGAGAAGGCAGAATTGTGGGACTGAGCCCTTAACCTATGGGATTTGGAGTTATCTCTGGGAGATAGTGTCAGAATTAAGTTAAATTGCAGGACACCCAGCTGACGTCACAGAATTGCCTGGTGTGAAAAACAACCACCACCACCACAACAAAAACTACTACACATTTGGTTGCCAGAGTACAGAAGTGTTTGTAGTGTAAAGGAAAACAGTTGAGTTTTTTCCTTTATAAGTCTGATCCCACACAAGAACTGAACTCTGATCATTTGTCTCACTGCCATCTCTTTGCTCTTCTCATGGAGGTAAGATGACCCCAGGAAGCAGCTCTGCCCTAAGCCAGCCTGGATGGGCAGCCAGATGAACTGTGCTCTAGACATCGACACAAATACCATCGCACTCTCACTTCATCTTGTTGACTTGCCTGTCTTTCTTAGGACTGGACTTTCCTCAGCATGGGATGGTGCAGTCATTAGGTCTACTTTGGTTCTTAGTGACTCAAACTCAACTTACATGAACTGAGTATAAAGGGAAGTTCAATGATCATGAAGGCAGACCACACGTCTTAGGGCCGATAGCTCCAGATGCTCAAATGCCACCAGAAGTTCACTCCATGTTATCTCTTCTCCTTAACTTGACTCCCTTACAGAATCTTAGGCTATGTCTGATAACCTGGTCACCAATAGCCCCCAGGCTCATGACATCCAAATTTGCTACTGGAAGAAAGTTTTGAACCTCCTAGATCAGTGAGAGCACCTTGAAAATACTCTGATTGCAGCAGCTGAACCAGGCATCTAGCCTCAGTCAGGTCACATTTTGGACAGGAAGAAGGGTCACATGAGACCCAGAAGCACCCGTCAAGGTCGCACTGTAACTTTGGAGCAGGGAAATGAGCATTTACCAGAAGAAGTGTATTTGTGTGTTTGGGTTAGAGCAGGGAAAAACAGAGCCTCTTCCTTCCTATGTAGGGAAAAACCCAGTTCTTCCCTGCTATGAGTTTCTTCCCTGAGTCTCCTTTACCTTCACACGGAACACTTCACTTCTGACACTCCTGGTCACCAAATGTGTGGAGAGTTTTCCCAACAACAACAAGCAATTCTCAGACACCAGCTGAGTGTCTTAAATTTAACTCAATCTACAATATACACAGGGAAATAGTAGTAGATCTCACAGGTAAGGGCTCAGTCCCGCAAGACTGCCTTGCCTCACCTCACTTCAGATGCCACACAGCTCAGGTTATCACCTATGCTTCTGACTGACCGACTATAGACCAAATCTTCTATCAACCCCTTCCTCAAGTTCAATTAACTAGAGCGGCTCACAGAACTCAGGAAAGCACTTATTTACATTTACCAGTTTATTAAAAGATATGATGTGAGGTCTGGGAGGATCCCAAGCACAGGTGCTTCTGTCCCTGTGGAGTTCGGGTGCATCACCCACCTGATGTGGATGTGTTCACCCACCTGGAAGCTCTCGGAACCCCATTATTTGAGGATTTTTATGCTTCCTCAGGTAGGCATGAGAAATTATTCATCCCATTCCTAGCCCCTCACAACTCTCTGGAGGGTGAGGAGTGGGGGTGAAAATTCCAAGCTCCTCGTCATGGCTTGGTCTTTCTGGTGACCAGCCCCCATCCAGGAGCCCATCTGGAGTTGCCTCAATAGAACAAAAGACGCTCCCAGTGCTCTTACCACTTAGGAATCTGCAGAGGTTTTAAGAGTCCTGTGTCAGGGATGAGGTCAAAGACAAATATTAGAGCAAGAGATGCTCTTAGTGTTCTCATCACGTAGGAAATTACAAGGGTTTTAGGAGCTCTGTGTCAGGAACTGGGGGCAGAGACCATTATAAATATTTTATATTATCTCCCACAAGGGTTCTCAAATAGGGGTGGTTTTGCCCCACCCTAACCCCCAGGGGACATTTGACAATATCCGGATACATTTACACCTGGTGTGTGTGGAGGGTGCAACTGGCATCTAGTCTGTCAAGGTCACTGATGCTGATATACATCCTACAACATAAAGAAGAGGTCCCAGGACTTCCCTGGTGGCGCAGTGGTTAAGAATCTGCTGCCAATGCAGGGGACACGGGTTCGATCCCTGGTCCGGGAAGATCCCACATGCCGCAGAGCAGCTAAGCCCGTGCACCACAGCTACTGAAGCCCTAGTGCCTAGAGCCCGTGAGAAGCCCGCACGCAGCAACGAAGACCCCACGCAAAATATAAATAATAAAAATAAATAACAAGTAAATAAATAAATAAATATATTTAAAAAAGAGAAAAAGAAGAGGCCCCCACAGCAAAGAAGTATCAGTCTAAAATGTCAATAGTAGCAAGGTTGAGAAACCCTGTGCTAAAGAGTAGGGAAATGGTGGGGAAAATCTTGTATTACTAGAAGGGGCAGAAATGTTGAGCTGATTTGACAGTAGAAGTCCCTGCAAATGGTAAGCTATGGAGGCTGGGATTCAAGCCTGGGAATAAAGGACAAGTGGCCAGGGGTCACCTGATCTACTCTGGTTCTCATGTTTTACCTGCCTGAGTTTGGGCAGGAATCTTCTGCATGGTCCAGCCTAGTTGGCAAGCACTTCATTCTTTTGAGGAGGCAAAGCCTCACATTATTAAAGGCTTTCTCTAAGCTTTGTTCTTGTACTTTCAGCTCTCAGAACCACATCAGCGGCTGAGTATGCTGGGAGCAGGGCTACCTCTGCTTACAAAGTGTGCTCACCCAATGCCCTCTCGTGTTCTCCCTCACAAGGAACTCTGCACCTCACTGCATTAGCCTTACTCTCAGCCTTGTGCCTCGGTGTAGGCTTGTCCCTTTTCCTCTGACTGCCTTGCTACTCTTTACCCTTCAAGGCTTAGTTTATGGGTCACTCCCCCAGGAAGACTTCCATGAACCACACTCACTCCCTCCCAGAGGAGATGCCCCACACCTGTGCTCCTATGGCATTCTAGGCTCACCTTCACCAAAGCAAGCATCGCATACTACACCAGAGTGACATTTTTGATCTCATGTCTCCAAAATTCAGCAGTCTCCTTGAGCTAAGTGACTATTTTAGGCCCTCTGGATCTCCAGCACCTAGGACAGTGCCTCCCATGGTGATTGTGACTTTATCTGCCCAAAGTATAAATGATCTCTAAAGGCTCCTTACTACCTCAAGATTTTGGACAACTTACAAGTTGGAAAAGTCAGAGGTCAAAGTAGATCTTTAATCTATTTCTGTGCAATAAAAATGAAAAAACCTCCTATAAAAGAACCAGAATGGCAATAAAAGGAAGGGGCAGTCCCTAACTTTGTCCTACCTAGATAGGCCTCAATCCAAAATGTCAGCCTGAAAACCTCTTTTTCCTGAGGATGTGTTAAGAGCTCTTGTTTTCAACCTGGCACTGAAACAGTTAAAGCTGCACCATTTGTTGTGTGAGGTTTTGATTCTGCTGACTTTATTTCAAGCAATCAAAAATATCTAATTTGCATTCACATTCACATCAGTGGCCCATATGTTAGCCCTGCTTAAAAGCTATAGGCTTGCATTCATTATGAAAGACTTGGCTCCCCTTCCTTATCTTTTCACTTGAAAATTATTGAGATACTGTTGCTACAAAGGGTTATATTTAGCTAAGACACAGCGTTTCCGTGTGCGTATGTGTCTCTGCCCATGTCTGTGTGTCTGAAAGGGATTTGATATTTGCATCTTCCTCCAAAATATCTGATAACTTTCAAAATGGGAAAAGGAAGAGCCGTCTCTTTCTCTAGCCATTTCATATGTGACAGTGCTGCCTCCTACCTAAGGCATCATTAAAATACGGCGTTGCAATATGTCAGTGCACATGACTCTAGACCACACACTGAGCCCTGATGAGCAGACCCCTCTGGAGAGCTGCAGTGAGGAATTCAGTTCCTTGAGAAGGAGCCCAACCAGGACTTGCTCCTGGGATTCAATCACATTTCAATTAGATTCAGCTCACCAGTGGGAAGGTCTTGCCTGTGTCTTCTTTTATTTATCAAAAATTTACGGAGCCCTTACTATGTGATAAGCACTCTTCTATGTAAAGTCACAGAGATTTGTAATGAAGGGTTTCTGCGGTCAAGGAATTTATAGGGAGCAAGGACAGAGGAGGGTGAGCATTCCAACAATTATGACACTGTTGGAAACATGCTAGAGTACTGGTATGTGCAAAGCGCTCAGGTTGCACTCCAAGGAGATGATGGGTTCTTCCTGGAGAGTTGGAGCAGCAGGCAGGATGAGGTGGGAAGGGAGGTGGTCCCAGAGACGGACACATTTAATCTGGACATTCATGAGGAACTCACGGTTGTGGAAAAGCAAAGAAAGGACAGAACAGCAGGAGCAAGAGTAAGGTGTGAGTTCAGAAAGCACCTTTATTCCATTCCCTGGCAGATTCTGATGCCATGAACACCCCGCCCCCGATGGGGCATAGATAAAAGACATAATGGCTGGGGTGTGTACAACCAATTACAGTAGTTTCTTTGTTCTCTAGAAGGATACATGAGCAAATGGTAGAGTGGTTGCCTATTGGGAAGAAAACCAGGGGACTAAGGACAGAAGTCAGGAGAAGTCTATACCTTTTTTACTTGCTTGGATCTTTTTGCTGCTCTGTGTACGGCATTGCTATTTAAAGGAAAATTAGAAAAATATTTCAAAAGTTTTATTATTAGAGAGGCTAATCAGAGAAGATGTACCATGACATCAAGTTAAAAAGATCAAATAAAGTGAAGGGATTCAATAGCATGTATGTATATTCAATATTTTAACTATTGGTAGCAACAACTCCCTCCGAACAACTCTGGACTGATGGAGATCCCCCATCCCCACCCCGAGAGTTGGAACACTTGGTTGAGAAGCACAGGGCTCTGCTCTGGCTGAAGTAAAGAGCAAGAAATGCCAGTCAATTTGCCAGCTATGCTCAGATTGCCTTAGAATCCTGGCTTTACCATTTACAGTATGACCTTGGTAAGTCACTTAGCTTCTTCCTGCCTCACTTTCCTCATCTGTAAAATGGAGATGATAGTATTATTTCATAGGGTTGCTGTATGAAGCAAATTCGATTAGTGTTAGTAGTAGTAACAGTAGAAGTAGTAGTAGTAGTACTAAGTGATATTTCCCACAGCCCCTGCTCAGGAAAACAGCCCTGGGCTGCTATTTGCATTGGAATGGGCACTAAGATTGAACGAGAGATTAGGCATGGGAAGTGACCTATATATGGACTGGGGATGGACAAAAGACCTGTGTGGCCTGGTTCTAAATGATGATATCTATTAATTACACATGTTCTTTTCAAATCTGAACAGAATTACAAATGAAAGTTGCAGTGACAGAAGGGCAACTTCATCTCACGTCTTACAGATGAATCAGAGGAGTCAAGAGAAAGTAGAGAGCAGAGGGTAAAGCAGATGCCCAGAGAAAAGCAGAGAGAGAGAGAGAGAGCGCAAGTGTAAACTTGCAGCCCCTATGAAAGGTAGCCCAGGGACCTGTCCACTTTCCAGTTCTCAGTTCCAGTCCCCAGGAGTTCTGGCTGTACTTTGGTTTCTGCCCTTTGATTTCAGTAAGTGTGCTTTGTGTGACTTTAAACTAAATGTCCCCATTTTGAAGCTAGATTGAGGGATTCTCTGTTCTAGTCATCCAAAACATTCCAAATACGAATTAGTTGCAGACATGTCTTACTCCACCTCTAAACTGTAGACTGTGAACAACTTTAAGAGCTAAATCACTTATTTTACTTATAAACTATTTCAAACATAATAAAAAATAGAAATAATTAATGTGAATCTGTGAACCCAATAATTAGTTTTAATAATTGTTTGATTACATAGTTTTGCCATGTTTGCCTCATAATTTTTTAAAAGAAATAAAACATTTCAGTACAGGTGAGACCCCTAGGATACTCATCCTCAATTCTATTCCCCACCCTCAAAAATAGCCACTATCTTGAATTTGGTATTTATCATTCACATAGGACTGGTAACATATACGTATATATACACACACATATACAAAATATTCATATATACATATCACATATATGTGATATGTATTATATAAATATGCTAAAATTTACAAAATGATATAATTCTGCTACTTCAATATATTGTTTTTGAAAGTTATCCATGTAGATATACAACTCAATTTCATTGCATGACTAAATCATAATTTGTTCTGTTGATCATTTGGGTTTTTCTCAGATTTTTTGCGGTTATAGGCAATGTTTCAATGAACATTCTTGCACATATAATCTCACAGACACACTGAAACCTTCTTTAGGATAATTGCTTAAAGGAGAACATTGAGTCCTACCATCCATAAACATGGTATAAATGTCTTTTTTTTTTAAAGATCTTTCATGTCCTGCAGAAGTATTTTACCATTTTTGTAAGGATTTTTCACATTGTGACATGAATGGGCTACTGAAAACAATTCAAACCCCTCTCCTTTCTTGCTTTCCTGTGTCTTGGAGGAAACCAAAAATGCTTGACTACCCAGACTCTCTTATCTAAGAGATGAGAAACATTTAGAAGTGTTGAAAACAGGGATGGCAGATCTGACTTAGATTTTTAAAGGGTTATTCTAGATGCTGTGTTGAGAATAGACTGTATGTAGGGGACAAGGCATAGAACAGGCAGAATAATACTTCAGAGGCTTTAGCAATAATCCAGAGCAGAGCTAATGGTGTGGACCAGGGTAGTAGTAATATAGGTGGTGAGAAGTAGTCAGATATATCTCAATATATTTTGAAGATAGACCTGATAGGATTGGCTTATTGGCTTGTTGGATGAGGGGTGTGAGCATATTAAAGGAGACAGTGACAGATGCCAAGGTTTATGTCTTGAGTAAATGGAAGGATGGAGTCATAATTTACTAGGATGGGGAAAACTCTAAGGAGAGCCAGTTGGGGGTGTGTGTGGAATTTAGTAGTTTTGTTTTGGACATATTGTTTGAGGTGTGTCTTAGACATCTAAGTAGAGAAGTAGAAAATTGGGTTTATAAGGTCTAAAACTGAGAGAACAGATCTATGATGGAGATGCAAATTTGAGATTCATAAACGTATGACTGGTATTTATAGCCATCGTGATGGAATAATCAGTCAGTGTAGACAGAGAAGAAAGAAGTTCCAGGATTAAGTGCTGGTACACCCCACCTTATTAAGAGATTGAGGAGATGTGGAAGAACCAGCAAGGAAACTTAGAATTGGCCAGTGAGGTGGGAGGAAAGGCAAGGGAGTAGTGTGTCCTAGAAGTAAAGTGAAGAAAGTATCTCCAGGAAGAGAGACTGATTGTGTCAAAAGCTGTTACTGGGACAAGTACAATGAGAATGGAGAAGAGACCATTGGATTTGGCAATGAGGAAGTTACTAGTGGGGTTGACATGAGCAGTTTTGGTGGAGTGGTGTTGGCAAAAGTCTGATTTAAATGAATTCAAGAAAAAACAAGAGGTGAGAAACTGCAGAGAGTGAGTAGAGACAACTCTTTTAAGGTGTTTTGTTGAAAAGGTTAGCAGATAAATGTCCTGATAGCGAAAAAGGGATGTGAGTTCAAGAGAGAATTCTCTTTGATGTGGCAGAACTCAGAGCACATTTATATGCCAATGAAGATGACCCAGGAGAGGGTCCAGAGAGTGGGAGGTGATGATAAAGATACTACAGAGGGGAGTGGGGATGATTACTGGAGCAGAGACAGAGGGATGGAACCTAGGCTTCAAACAGAGTGGTTAGCTTTAGTTGGAAGCATGAGCAGAAGCAGCAGCATGAGAGGCAGGTAACACAGGCACTGATGGAGATAGGTGAGGAGGTGTGAGAGAGGTGAAATTTCTCTTTTAATTGTTTCTATTTTCTCTGTGGAATAGGAAGACGGTCAGCAATTAAGAGCATGAAGGATGATGATAGGTTAGAGTTTTGAGGAATGAGCACACCTATTGGCTTCAATAATTGACCTAAAATGAATTACCCACCCTCTTCTTTTAATCTGATAAGCCTTTGGAAATGGAAGGCCAAAGTGAACCAAGAAGAATGTTCTTATTTTCTGACATGACCTGTGGTTTAGGATGTTGGAAAGGTTAAACCAACTTCTACATTAATTGAGAAGAATTGTTTTATTCCCATAGGCTATTCCCCATAACCCATCATTCATCCTCTTTCCAAAGGTTTCACTCTCACACCTCTGTAACCCATCTCTTACCCTGAAGTCATTTTCTTTTAAAACACATATAATCATTTTATTCCCCATATTTGTTGGATGTTGAACATCTCTTCACCTCCTATACTATTCAAATGTTACCTTTTAGACACATTTTCTAGTAGGAGCTTTATCCCCTCCAACTATTGTCTCTTGTCTATACTGCCATCAAATTAGTCATCTAAGTATACTGTAATTAACTGTTTGCATATCTATCTCACTCACTAAATGTTGAAATCTTAGAACAGGGGTCATCAAACTTTTTCTGTAAAGGGCAAGATAGTAAATATTCTAGGCTTTGTGAGCCATAAAGTCTCTGCCATAACTACTCAGCTCTGCTGTTGCAGTGGAAAAGCACCCATAGACAGTACCTTGAAAATGGGCACGGCTGTGTTCCAATAAAACTTTATTTATCAACACTGAAATTTGAATTTCACATATTCTTCTTTTGATTTTTTTCCCAATTCTTTAAATATGTGAAAACAATCCTTAGCTCACAGGCTGTACAAAAACAGTGAGCTGGATTTGGTCCACAGGTCATAATTTGCCAACTCCCGTCCTGGAAGCCTGTGATTATATCTTTTCAGCTTTGCATCTATATTGCCCATCCTAGTGCCTGACACAGTATATGCTCATTAAACTTTATCAAATAAATGAATAAAGAAAAGAAAGAGAAAGGGCAATAGGAGAAAATAAGCATGCCTATTCTCTCCATGCACATGGTTTAGGGCCCAGGGCTTTTAGCTGTGGGGTTATCGGAATATGAACAGAGCATATTCAGAGCCTAGCCAGCATCTTCTAGGGTTCTCTTCTCAGCAGGGCCAATAGAATCACTGAAGACAGTTCAGAATCAGGTTAGCATTCTCAAAGGGGTCAAAACAAAAAGGCAATGGCAGCTTGCGGACGTGAGCTGGATGGGGAGAGAGGGGAGCCAGGGGAGCTGAACACGAGCGGGCTCAGAGCAGTCCAATGAAAGGTGAAGTCTGGGAGGTTAATCTGCTGCAGCAGCAGCTGCTACAGCCTTGACTTCTTTCCTACAGCTGCAGGCAAGGGTGTCCTGAGTCCTTGAGAGAACAACTTGGGAGATGAGACTTACGTGAGATAACAGGAAGACTCATTGCAACAGAGGGATGGGATAGAGTAGGAAAAAAAAAGTGAGATGGCTGACATAGCGCCAGATTGACAAGAGTTTTATAAACCAGGCAGAGGGTGTTAGACATGAAATATGATCAGAGAGTTAGAGCCACGAAAGTTTTTTTGTCGGGAGAAGATAAGATTTAAGAAAGTTTGTTGCCATTTATAGGCTTGGGAGAGAGAGAAGTAAAAGAAAGTTACGAGTTTCTTGAATGAATTCAGGTGTGACATGATGAAGGTTGGCAAGGGAAATGAGGAAAAATGGCGGTTTTAAGAGAAACTTCAAAGGAACAACCATTAAGACTCTGCATACCCTTAGTGTGTGGAGATAGATAAAACAAAGATAATACAAAGATTTTATGCATAGCTGACTGAAAAATATGTAGTTCCTTTCTCAAAAGAGACAAGGGATAGAGAAGGGGAGGGGAACATATTTGAGACTCAAGTTTTACTTTTTGCCAGTAGAGTTTGAGATGGCCATAATAAATTCAAATTTCAGCCTGATACCCGTCAGGCTGAAAGTTAGACTTGAGCTTGAGAGATGTGTAGTGGTGTACTGATAAATGTTTAACAACTGGCTCTCCATCTGTCAGGCTAAAAGTTAGAATTCAGCTTGAGAGATATGTAATGGTATATAATAATATACCACTGATAAATGTTTAACAATTGGCTCTCCAGGAATAAAACACTCTTGATATTGTGTTTGCCAATTTCTGAGGTGTAAATGCTCCTGCCATGATGATTTTAAGCTATCAATCTGATGTTACTGAATGCAGAGTTGGAAAGAGCTGCCACTGTGGACCAGTGGGAGCTGACCCCAGCATGCCACTGGAAGACAGCAAGGATGGAGACTTAAAAGTCAAAGAAAAAAACAGAACTGGGTGAACCTTAGATATCTTGGGGGGCTTCCCTGGTGGTGCAGTGGTTAAGAATCCGCCTGTCGATGCAGGGGACATGGGTTCGAGCCCTGGTCCAGGAAGATCCCACATGCCACAGAGCAACTAAGCTCATGCGCCACAACTACTGAGCCTGCGCTCTAGAGCCTGTGAGCCACAACTACTGAGCCCACGAGCCACAACTACTGAAGCCCGCGTGCCTAGAGCCTGTGCTCCTCAACAAGAGAAGCCACCACACTGAGAAGCCTGTGCACCGCAACAAAGAGTAGCTCCCGCTCGCCGCGACTAGAGAAAGCCCGCGCACAGCAACAAAGACCCAATGCAGCCAAAAATAAATGATAATAAATAAAATAAATATTTTTTAAAAAAAAAGAAATCTTGGGCTGAGTCCCTCATTTTACAGAGATGAAATTGAAACTAGAAATAGGACACAGAGCAAAGCTGAACTCTTTTTTTTTTAGATTTTTATTTATTTTTGGCTCCATTGGGTCTTCATTGCTGCTCGCGGGCTTTTCTGTAGTTGCAGCGAGCGGGGGCTACTCTTCGTTGCAGTGCGCGGGTTTCTCCTTGTGGTGGCTTCTCTTGTTGCAGAGCACGGGCTCTAGGCACGCAGGCTTCAGTAGTTGTGGCGCACAGGCTCAGTAGTTGTGGCTCACGGGCTCTAGAGCACAAGCTCAGTAGTTGTGGCGCACAGGCTTAGTTGCTCCGTGGTATGTGGGATCTTCCCGGACCAGGGCTCGAACCCATGTCCCCTGCATTGGCAGGCGGATTCTTATCCACTGCACAACCAGGGAAGTCCAAGCTGAACTCTTGAAAGTAGTAGTAGGATGGTTTAGAGATAGAAGAGCAAAGTATAATGAGTGTAGTCTTTATCTACATAGACACAGCATGGTGCTATAAAAACACCCAATTTGAAGATTAAGAAAATTATGGCATCTACAGTAAGAGAAATATAATTCCCCATGATTTTCATAGAGAAAAGAATAATTCTCATAGAGTTGGCCGCAATTTTCTATTCTAGATCCTGATTTGCCTATTGTCTGTTTTCTTTAGCTACCGGAACAAATTACTTCAGATGCTAAGGCTCTAAGTTTGCATGCACATTCAATTTCACTTATTCCTATAATATAGCAAAAGAAGGAAATGATCCCTGTGGGTGTTTACCTGGGCATCCTAAAGAGAAGGCTACAAACCCGCTATCTCTCAGATTCCATTGAGATCATTGGAACATCCAGGAGCATGGTGGGAATTCATCTGTTGTCTTTGGAGTGGTGAGGGTGTGTCATCTTGGTTCCTCACCATGACTCATAAAACCTTACTTACAAGGAGACTGCCCTACGAACACTGTTATCACACCCGCCACTCTATTTGGTATAGCTTATCTGCTGAGAGAAGTAAGGGGCTCCTTAGAATGCAGGGGTTACAGGTCTTATCAAATCCTCAAGTTCAAGGGAAGTTCAATAAGCATTTTTCTTTTGATACTTCGAACTTCGATGATGTGACAGTTCTTAATAGTCTCACCACATTGAGTATACCCAGCTGTGGTCTTAGGAAAACATAGGCTGGTTCAACTTTATGGTGTGTTGTGGAATTTTCGCCAAAAGTCTCATTCAAATGTTGCTTCAGCCTCCCTTCTTATCTTAAGGTTTCTTAATCAATTGAGGTCCTGTGAGAACTTAATTTCATGGAGAGGGGAGGATACTCCTATGTGGAAATATTCTACAGATTTCTTTCAATTTTATGGAAATGAAGAAAATCATGTTTCTCTTTAAGACTTTGAACTAGGTGAGATCAGACCCTATAGACTGCTGATAGATCTCAGAAGCCAATACTGATATCGACTTCAGAAAGTTACAAGGCTATTTGAAAATTTTAAACCTACAATGAACACATGGTTCGCCAGGTTCACTTTGATCTTGCTGAGAAAATGTTCATAGGGAAACATTTGCTGGCTTGCATGCAAATACTTATGAGTGTAAACCAGATCTCTAAACCACTTGTAACTCACTCATTTTCCTACTGCGTGACCCCCCTCAATTGCTCAATCAGCTAAGAGTCAACTTATTAGTTACTTATTAGTTACAGTTTACTTCTGTAATCCAAATTAAACTGGCCCTGTGGCCTTCAGGCTCATTTCATCACACACAAAATACACACACTCGCACAAACACACATACACCATTTTGACAAAAGCTTTAAAGGGTAATATAACTCTTTTCTAGAGGTTTTCTCAGAATTGGGTAGTATGTCAAGGGAGGAATTATATTATATTTGATATATCCAAATTTTATAAAAATGCTTCTTAACTGCATGGTAGGTTTCCCAGCCTCCTTTCTTTCTTAAACTCCCACTGTCAACTCTTTCTCCTCTCCTTTCTCCCATGTTGGTCCTCTGGCCTCCTTTCTGTTCATTTTCCTCTCTGTCTGCTACGGTCTGAATGTTTGTTTCCCCCACAATTCACATGTTAGAATCCTACTGCCTAACATAACGGTGTTAGGAGGTGGGTTCTTTGGGCGGTGATTAGGTCATGAGTGTGGAGCCCTCATGAATGGGATTAGTACCTTTATAAAAGAGACTCTACAGAGTTCCCTTGCCCCTTCCACCAGTGAAGACATAGCAGGAAGTCTGGGACCTTGAAGAGAGCCCTCACCCAACCATGCTGGCACTCTGATCTTGGACTTCCAGCCTCCAGAACTGTGAAAAACAAATTTCTGTTGTTTATAAGCCATCCAGTCTGTGATATTTTGTTATAGCAGCCCAAATGGACGAAGACAGTGACCATCTTTTTTGTTAAGGAAAGCAATCTGGTCCTTCCTTAAATCCTCTCAAAATCTTCTTCATATAAAGCCCATGTGAAAGAAAATGTGGTAAATATTTTTACTTTAATTTTTTGTCCTGTTATAAAAATACTTTGTCATGATTGTTATGCAAATAAATAGTTTGCTTTTACACCAAATCACTGATGTAATCTGTAAGTTGTGACTGTTGCCGCTGTTCCTTCTCCTCATTTCTTTTTTCCCACAGAATGAATCTTCCATGTTTCTTAGGAGAGAGGAGAGTAGAATCACTCTGCTATCTGTGGGCTCTTGTCTACAGGCCATTCGGGTGTCTACACTGAGGATAGATAATCCTGACCTCACTGAAAACCAGAGATTCCCCTTCTCAATTTGTTCCTAATACCACCCACTCCCTTTCTTCCGAGTGAAAACATAGTCTGTTTTCAGAAATACACTAGTGTATTTCCCACTGTGGGCCATGACTCACTGTAGATCATGAAATCATGTTAGTAGGTCACACTGGCTTTTTTTTTTTCTTTAATGAAATACAGTAGAAAAAAATAAAACATCTGAATGAGATCGATAGGAAGGGTGAGTATAGTTTTATGAAATATTCAGTTATAACTAATGCAAAACATATTTCTTACTGTGAATAAGTCAAAAATGTTTGAAAGTTTGAAAGCCACTACTTTAAGTAATGTTTTATTTGAGAGTTCAAAGATTGTTACAAACTCTGCAGAGTAGACTGGGGTGGGGGAATTAGGCATGATCCTGCTCTGGCTCTTGTGTGCCCTGTACCAAAACTGCCCCCAGTGTCTTTGGGGCAGGGGGTTCTCAAATATCCTCTCTCCAGGCTATCCATTAGGCTCTGGGCTTGCCCTGGCTCCAGTAGGAGGGTGGCAGAGCCTTTGGGAGGTTTGTATAAGGATGATTGACTCTGGTCTTTGAGTACACTCTGATGGGATAGAAGGTAGCAGCTTTCAGCTGAATTCAGAGCAACTCTGCCCAGCCACTCAATACCTGGGGGTGGTGTACACACAGCACAGTCCCCAGAGTCATCTGGACTGCACCCCCTTTAGGATCACATTATAGCATCACTGGGGACCAGAGACAAAGCCATGCATGTCTGCCCACTGCCTCTGGCTGGCCTTCCCTGGGTCCCGGACATCTGGGGACAGTGAGGACCTATGGATGAGAGGGAGCCACTGCAGTCTAGCCCACTGTCTCACCAGTAGTGCTGTCCTCTTGACTTCTGTACAAGGCAGTGGCAGCCACACCAGGGCTTTTTGCCCTCCTTGCTGACCTCCAGGGTCAACAGTAGCATTCCCCATAGTCACTTTCAGTTTGGTAAAGGAAAGTGGCCAGCCCTGTGAGCCAAGAGGTGACACCAGGAAAAGTCCCAGGTAATAAGGACTCCTGACAAAATGGAACAAGGATGCTCGATCCAAGTTCAGGAAAAGGTATCAGGGATGCCCAAGTGCAAAGGGGTCCCAGGGTAGGTATGTGACCAGTAGTGACTTGACCTCTTCCAGTCAGCCTAGTTTCTCTGAAGTGGGCTGGGGAGTCCCGTGAGTCTCTTGAAGAGGCACCAGGAGTTGCTGGCAAAAACAGGAAACAACCCACTGCCTGACCTCTCCTCCCACCTCTGCTTGTGAGGCGAACCGCGAGTGATTCTTTATCGACCGAGGTTCCACAGGTTCTCCTCCAGGTATCAGCACAGAATACCAGCTGCCCCAGCGATATGGTGGGTACCCCATGAGAATCCTTCGTGCTTTTAGCTCTCACCCAGTCCAAAGTCCAAAAACTCCTCCTTACTGGCCAAAAGGAGGCAAGAGAAGACCCCTGCCTCAGCCAGCTGTGCCACCCACTAATGGATCAAGTTTGTCAGGAACTAGCGTGTCTAGGCTGCTCTGGTCCAGAGGCAGTCCCATCTAACCCTCTGTAGGACACTCTGACTGAGACTGCAGAGGGAGTAACTATCTCAAGCACAGGCCATTACAAATTCAAAGGGGACCCCCAGTTATAAGTTATATCAGAGTCCATGCCATTTCACCGACTCCTATTTTGACCTTTTGAGGAATCCATTAACAGTTTGTTTCTGATTCCAAATTTCCTAAACCAGAAATCTTACTTGGGTCAGATCTTGTGGCATTTGCGTGCCAACAAATCACTCCAATTGCCCCTCCCTCCCACCCCCAGTAGTTGGGAACAAATCCAAAACAGAACAACTAAGGTATGGGGAACCCAAACATCCACCAAAAAACTAGAAGTTTTTTGAAAATCACCCCTTGACCCCAAAACATTTAATCTTCCTATGTAATAAAGCCTGGCCCCAATACCAGCTGGCAGATGGGGAATGTTGGCCCCTTCAATGGGCCTCTAAATTGCAACATCATCTTACAACTGGACCTGCTATGGCAGAGACAAAAAAAAATGGGATAAAGTTCCCTAGATCCAGTTTTTTTTACGGCCTTATATCAGAACAAAGGTCTTCAAAAGGGATGTGAGCTCTCCTCCACTGAGGTAGTACCAGTCCTTGAACCTCCCCCCAGGACCTTCTTGATCTCCTTCCTAACCCTCCTCCTATTGCTCCCTCCCTACCCCCTTCCTTCATATGTCCCAGTTTGGGCCACAGGCCTGAGGGGCCCCCTCCATACCAGCCAGAACCTAACCTACAGACCCAGTCCAGCATTTTAATCCTGCCACTCTGTTACCTACAGAAACGGTGCCCCTGGAAATAGAAACCTATTCCAGTTGCTCCGACCCAGGAGAGAGTGAAAAAGGCTGGTGGGATATGCAGTAACCTCCCAGACCCAAGTCACAGAAGCAAGAAGCCTACCCCCAGGGACTTCTGCCCTAAAGGCAGAGCTGACAGCCCTCACCCAAGCCTTAGCTTGGGACAGGGAAGATCTTAAATGTTTACAAAGATTCCTGATATGCATATACTATCCTATCCACATGGGACTATTTGGGAGGAAAGAGGTACACTTACTGCAAAGAATAAACAGGTGAAACGTGGCTTGAGCATATTGAAGTTCTTAGAAGCAGTACAGTTTCAAAAAAAATATGGCAGTGATTCATCGTAGGGGTCACCAAAAGGGGGATGCAGAGGTAATAAAGGGAAACAACAAAGTGGATGCAACTGCCAAAAGGGTGGCCCTGGAACCAGTAACTTGGTCACTACCCCTCAAACCTCAAAAGCTAAATCCATCCAATTATTCCCTAATCTACACAAAGGAAAAATTAGACAAAGCTGGAAAATGGGGCTTCCAGAGATCTAGAAGATCATGCATGGCTGGTTAATGAACATGGGCAATACTTCTTTCCCCAAACTGCAGCTTATCAAGCTATCAGGGAGGCTCATCAAGGAATTCACTATAGAGGGGGGAGCCCTATATATTGGTGAGTTGAGGTCATGGTAACTCCTGGAATGAAAGTATAATCAGTTGAAGAGTTGAGATATGTTCCATCTGCACAATGAACAACCCCAAAACCAGACCCCCCCCCCAGGGGCTCCCAGATGAGGCCCATTCAGACCAGAGGGACATATCATGGAGAAGACTGGCAGATTGATTTCACCGTCAGGTCGAGAGTACCGGGCAATTTCAGGTATTTCTTAGTGCTAGTGGACACATTTTCTGGGTATATAGGAGCATTCCTTGCTAGAACTGAAATGGCAGCTAAAGCGGCTAAGGCATTACTAAAAGAAATAATCCCCAGGTTTGGGCTCCCAGGATCCTACAAAGCGATAATGGTCCAGCATTTGTGCCCCAAGTGACAAAGGGGATAATGAGTGCCTTGGGCATAAAATGGACCTTGCACTCAGTCTGGAGACCCCAATTGCTGGGGAAAGTAGAAAGATCCAATCGGACCTTGAAACGGGCCTTAGCCAAGCTGGGTCAGGAAACTGAAGAAAACTGGATTAAGTTGCTTCTGATTGCCCTGCCCCACATGCAGTCAGTCCCAAGAGATAAGTTAAAGTTGTGTGCATTTGAACTCACGTATGTAGACCCAGTCTCCAAGCCTGAGAGAAGAGACGCCTTAACCCCCTTGAAATAGAACAACTCGAGAATGCCCTCCAGGTAGGAGAATCCATGAAAGCTCTCATGGAATATGATAACCAGGTGCTGTCCACACCCACCGACCTGGCCCTACACCTCTTCTGGCCAGGATACTGGGTGCACCTAAAAACCTGGAAAACCAGCAGCCCAAAAGATCAGCTCACTTCTAAGTGGAATGGACCCCACTTGGTGATCCTATCCACTCATTCTGTCCTGAAGTTGCAGGGGATCACTCCGTGGACACATCACACGCGAGAGGAGAGGGCCCCCAAGCCCCAAACTCTGGAGAGACAACCTGAGGCAACGGCCCCCTTGACTAATCATATGAACGTCTGTCTGACTTGAAGCTTCTCTTCTGAAAAACCAGCATGCGATCAGGTATATTCAGGCCACGGCACTGAGCCTCAGCATCAGGGCACACTTTTGCCTACAGGCAAAAGACCTAGATACCTTCATTTTTAGGAAAATCTGACATGTGCCCATTGTACTCTTGCTAATATTTGGGCCATGTACCTTAAATTGTCTGGTGTCCTTTGTCTCCTAAAGGTTAGACAAATGGTGGTCACTCAGGGATATGAACAGTGAGGGCTGAGACCTGGAGACAACCACACACATCCAAAGGCAGCTGGGGAGAATCTCCGCTCCTCTGCTGGCGTTATGACGACACCCAAACTCAGCAGAAAGTATCAATAGTTGCAGAAGATGGACCATCACCCCTCAGCGCCCCTCATGAATGAGGAGCAGGACAAAAGAAAGGGATTTGTGAGCAGCAAAGCCCATTAACAATTCCCAGGAAATAAAAATAGAATCTGCGTAATAAAATAAAGTCTGACCTTTTTTTTCTTTTCCTTTGTGCTTAGTCTAGTTCCACTTGCTCAAAGGGTGCCATGTGCAGAGGCCTTGCAACAAACACGTAGGACTAGAGTTCCTGGCACAGATTCACCGCACCGACACCTCAGCTCGGCGACCGTGTAGAGAAGCGCCGCGCGCGACACTCAACTCAAGATGGCGGCTGTGAGCCGCGTGCGGAGGTGCTGCTCCCAGAACTGCGATCTGAGCCTGAGCAGCACAGCTGCGCCTGCTCCGCTAGACAACTGCCCCCTCCCCGCTGACAGAACGCTTTAAAGCAGCCCCGCCCACAGCCTGTCGGGGAGAGCGTGTGCTCCAGAGCCTGTGCTCACACCTCTCCATTCTCTGGTCAAAGAACGAAGCTTTCCTTTGCTTCTGAACTGAACTCGGTCTTGTTCTATTGGCTTGAATGACACCAGACAGGAGGACCCCGGTTGGGGCTTGACTCGAAGGGGCAGGGAACAAAAACATTTGATGAAGGACTTCGAGTTCTAGTTATTGACTGAAAAGCACCAATTAACACATTCTGGTAAGACCAAGAAACTTCCAGTGTCAAAAATTGCAGAATGGGGGCTTCCCTGGTGACACAGTGGTTAAGAATCCACCTGCCAATGCAGGGGACACGGGTTCGAGCCCTGGTCCAGGAAGATCCCACATGCTGCGGAGCGACTAAGCCAGTGCGCCACAACTAATGAGCCTGCGCTCTGGAGCCAGCGTGCCACAACTACTGAAGCCCGTGCGCCTAGAGCCCATGCTCTGCAACAAGAGAAGCCACAGCAATGAGAAGCCCGCGCACCGCAATGAAGAGTAGTCCCCGCTCCCCGCAGCCCGCGTGCAGCAACAAGGACCCAACGCAGCCAAAAATACATAAATTTATAACAAGTTGCAGAATGGATGTAAGTAACTTAGAAAGAAAAAGATCAGAACCAAAAGTGGCATGCTCTTTCAAAGAAATGCACATAACCAGCATTCTTGATGATACAGAAAATGACGCTGATGGAAAAGCATAGACATCAACAACACCGAGCAGAAAACGGACTCAGAAGACTCCAACTCTGAAATTTCATTTTATTTTGCTTGAATTTTCTTGTGGTGTATACCAAAAAGAAAGATATATGATTTTAGAAATAAGTCAATAAGTCTAAAAGAGCTACTTCAGTATATAAAATAAAAATTCCAACTGGGTAAGAGTATTTTATCATAGTTTATTAAGCAGTTTTTGTTTTTTCTTAGTGGTACAGAAAAAAAGGTTCATCTTACCTCCAAAGGCATCTTAAATTGATGAAACATGGAATTAACATTTTGAACCCCACTTCCTCACTTGTGACATGTCCAAGGTCACCAAGTATGATTAACCCAGAACCATAATCCACCCTTCCTAATTCTTGGCTTACTTCATCCTCTTCTATATGTGAGTGCTTGTGCTAAGCCACCAGGCCCTTAGAGGCAGACTCTGTTTTTTGTTAGAATCCAGCAAAGTGTCTGACATGTAATACCATTCAATTAGTATTTGTTTTTTGAATAAAGGAATGGATGAATAACACTATGGACATTTAAGCATTCAAAGTGATACGTTTTTTTGCTTTCTGAGAAATGATGACCGGTAAGTACCAAACGCAATTTCAGAAATAAGCTATCTCCCTTCTTCCGCAACAATGGAATGATTTCAAAATGCAGGTTAAGAGGCAGAGCAACTCACCTTTCGTGAAGACATCATGGTTTCATGCCATTTGAATAGTAAGAATGAAGAAGAAAAAATATCCATTCTTCACCAAATCCATCTAAATTTAATTAGCAAAGCTAAAAGAAAGGAACTTTATTTGTGAAGGATTATTATTCCTTTCCACATGGAGGAATGCATTTTTTTCTTTCATTTGTGCATGGAATCTCTAAAGATAACAGGATGTACAACCCCAGATCTAGATAAATTCAAGCCAGTACCCAAGACACTCTCTGAGTCTTCCATCAGTAATGGAAATATGTCACTTTTGCCTAAGGTGATGTCATTGCTCAAGGGAAAGCAAAGCACAAGTGTGAGGTCAAGGGAGTTGTATACACAGAACACCCACAGGCATTTAAGAGATTTCTTCAAAGAAAATGTAGGGAGAACTATGAGTGAAAGTATGCAAATTGCCTCGAAAATGAGATGAGAAAGTCTTTGAGAACTATGTGAAGTCCTTGATAAACCCAAAGCTCCAATGCCTCATTTACATGCCAATTAATTAGAGAACCCTTCTAAGGAAGACAGAAAACTTGGATTAAAAACAAAATTGCAGCAGCACTTGGGCCCTAACCTGTAAATAATCAGTAAGACGTCTGATGGACCAACATTATGCATAAGAGATTTTGGCTTCAGATTTGGGGAAAATCTCTTTTATGGAAGTAGAGAAAAATTGATGAAACGTGGAATTACATTTTGAACCCCATTTCTGCAAGTCATCAATTGAGGAAAATAGAACACCCAACTCAAGAGGAAAATAGAACCAAGAGGAAGATAAAAAACTCAGGAAAAGACAGTTGGTCAAGGCCTAGCTTCCTACCAAAAGTAGTCAGCTTACCATTCACTTAACCAAATTTGATAACTGTTTTGTTCTTGAGTCCTGATGTGGGAGTGGGGGACAATTTTTACCCCTCTATTATACCTTGTTTCCCAAATGGCTAAATCATCACTAAGGTGAAAGAGACTGATAAGGGAGGGGGAGGGGAGGGAGAAGAACAATAGTTTACTGGTCTACAATAATGAAATGACCTAAGAAAGACTCCACAACTCAGCAGCAATATCTGCTCAACACTATTGGAGCTCATATTTCAAGTCCCAAACTGCTACCTCACTGACTTCTGATAGAATAGAGCCCTGGGCAGAGTTCAAGGAGAAACAGCCTGCAGCAATTCATCCACTTCCATTGGTATGAACCAATAGAAAAAGTAATCAGAAAATCCAAGCCCAGTCCTGGCTCTGCCTCCAACTAAACAAAAGACCCTGGAGTACCAGTTCGCATCGCTGGGTCTCAGTTTCTTCATATTTAAAGTGGAGATGCATGAGTAGATTACAAGACCTTACAGATCCATCATGCTATAGGTCACTCCTGCTCTCAAGAAATTCAATTTTAGGCAGTAAAAAGAAATTATAAATACAAATCTAAATGGCAAATTAGAAATTAATGAGTTCTAAAGGGGAGGAATAAATAAGTTCTATAAGTGTGCAATGGAAGAAGAAATACTTCAGGGAGGAGGTTCAAGTGAAATTTCACGTCCTGAGCATCATTTAGAATGACCAGAACTTGAACTTTTATAGAATTAAGGAAAAGCATTTCAGGCAGAAGATAATAGCAAGAGCAATTCTGGAGAAGGGAGAGATTCCTGTGGAAAACAGGAAGGAGAAGCGGGAAAAGGGAGTAAGAAGGAAGGAGAAAACTATGATTTATTAATTTCCTCCTGTGTAATAAATTCTATGTTAGGGACGTTAAACGTGTTAATCACTTAATCCATAGAACCATAACAAGTGTCTATTATTAGGCTTCCATTATAAATGAAGAAATTAATGCTCAGAAAGTTTAATAATATGCCTGGAGTCATATAACAAGTAAATATGAAAGTAATGAAATGAACTCATGTCTGCCCAGCTTCAAGGATGAGTTGGAAGCTGAGCAGAGTCTTTAAGAGCACCCAGGAATTGGATGGGTTGAGAGGGGATAGGAAGTAGCCTCACGACTAAGATCTTGATGTTGGTAATATATGGATTCTGAGATGGTGAGTCATGGAGTTGGGGCTCACTGGAGAAGGATCATGTCTGCCTTGCCATGACATCCACCCATGACAGCATCACAAGTCCCCAGTGGGTCCCATCACATGAGGGCATGTGGGATGTGAGGTGGGGGAGAATGTCCCAATGTAGAAACAATACATTTCTGCATACACACTGTGCTTTTTCACATGTCAGTGGTGCTTGTATTTTTCACCTCACTTCTTCCTGACTACCCTGGGAGACAGTACAGGAACCTGTTACAATTCCTTTGATGAAGGAGAGTCTTTGTGTCTGGCCTAGACCACTGGTGTAGTTAGTGACAGAGTTGGGAATGCTCAGGTCACCTCTCTTCTCCCTCTTTTTCCATTCTCTCTGATATCCTCTCATGTGCATCTACTCTTTCAAATTTGTGTGGTATTTAGATTATAAAAGTCATTTATATACAG
Organism: Eubalaena glacialis; assembly: GCF_028564815.1. Classification (NCBI taxonomy): domain Eukaryota; kingdom Metazoa; phylum Chordata; class Mammalia; order Artiodactyla; family Balaenidae; genus Eubalaena; species Eubalaena glacialis. Next base: position 82,787,005 of record NC_083723.1, on the reverse strand, counting down.
CATTCCACTAAATGCAGTCCTCCCAACAATTTATTCCCATTTTGCAGGTGAGAAAACTAAAGTTTAGAAAGGCTAATCACAGAACAAGTGATAAATGATGCAGAAGACTCTCTATGAGGAGCTATGAAAGTGGCACAGATGATTTCTTTCCTTGGGAGTTTGAAAGGCAGAGGAACATGGGATCATACGTAAAGCTAAAACTCTTGGCTGGCAGCTCTCTTCAAATATTTGAAGGCTGTCATAGATAAAAGAAGTTAGATTTGCTCACTTTTTCATCTCTAAAAGGAACAATAAGAACCAGTTGATTTGATAAGAGTGAGACAGATTTCAACTCAATTTAAGGAAGAATTTTTTTCAATGTTTTCTGCTTGTAGAGGAAATACATGATGATGGGGGAAAATTTTTAAAAAAACAAAGAAAAATATAGTAACTGTTCATAATACTATAATCTAAAGGTTATATTAACATTTTAGCATATTTCTTTCCAGCATTTTTCAGCATTTTCCAGCATGAGTATGTATGATTAAATAAGAGATCATACTGTACATAAAATTTTGTATGCTATTTTTTCACTCAACATTATATCATCTCATGAGCATTTTTTTCAGCTCATTAAAAGCTCTTCATAAACATAATTTAATGGATGCATAAGATTCAATTGTATGGCTATATCACAATTTATTTAACTAATGTCTTATTTTTGGACACTTATATTTTACATAATTTTTGGTTATTATGAAAGAATGCTTCAATGAAAATATCTTGTGCATAAATCTTGTTCCATAGTTTTTAGAATTTTATAGTCTAGAGTTTTAGAAGTTGAATTACTTAATAAAAAGTGTGATTATCTTTAAGACATTGATACATATTGCCATTTTCCCTCTGTGAAATTTATACTAATTAACCTCTGCATACTCACTTTTTTCTCTTGATATTCAAGACTCTACATGCTTCTGTTTGTATTTTCCTCCTTCACTGACTATTCCTTCTCAATCCATTTGGCTGACTTTTCTCTTCTGATTGGCCCCTAAATGCTGGAGGGTCACAGGGCTCTCTCTGACCCTCCCTTTTCTTCACTACTAATATATATTTCCCTACATGAATTAAAACAGTCCCTTGGTTTTGAAAACCATATAAAACTCCCCAATTTATATCTCCACCATGACCTTTCCCTACAAATTGAACCTAGTATATTTAATTACTCATATGGCAAGTGCACTTGGATGTATAATAAAGATCTCAAACACATGCCCAAACTCTTGATTTTCCTCCCAACCCATCCCAACCTGCTTCTCCACAAGCCTTTCCCATTTCAGTAAATGGAAATCCCATCCACTCAGCCGTTCATGATGAGCATTGCCCTGGACTCTTCTCTCTCCTTTACCCACCAAATCCAACCCACCAGTAAGTCCTATCAACTCTCTCTCCAAAACCTATCCTGATATGATTCTCTCTGATCCCATTTCTCCAACCTGTGAGAGTGACCTTCTTAGGAGGACAAGAAACACTGCTTGGAGTAAGACAGCTGGGATTTGAAGTGCCTGGTGCTTATGGAAGTTATTTGGGCATCTTGGATTCCATGAGAAATTTTATCCCTTCCTGCCAGGGGAAGGAAGCCATCAGTCCCATGTGAAGCATGTTTTGGGACAGCCCCTCCTGTCCAGGGTGGTTCCAATTAATTCTTTGCCCAGGTAACCCCAAGTGAGCATCCAGAGTCATTTTTTAGCACTACTGCTTATCAAACTATGTCAAAGAATGGTAAGGAGGCCAATGGTTTTGGAGCAGGAACAATAAGGGGGAGAGTAGTAGGAGATGAAGACAAAATGATAGGAGGGATGGAGGAGATCCTGTCGAGCTTGTAAGCCATTGTAAAGATTCTGTGCCCACATATGCTGCCTTTCCTCTTGTCACTATGCATAACAGATCCATGATCTTCTCTAAGCCTTCTCACAAATGTCTTCAATATCTCCTACATAGTCATCTTTCTCTCTCTCTCTGCTAGATCATGCAAACATGTGATTATTTTCTGATTTTCAAAATCCCTCCTTAACTCCAGATCCCCTGTCTCTACCTGACTCTATGTAGAGAAACTCTCACTACCCCTGCTTTCTGTCCTCCAGTGAAGTTTGCGTGAGGTAGGGCTGCTGGATTTAACAAAATCAACAAAATACAGCACACCCAATTAGAATTTCAGATAAACAAGGAATAATAATAGAAGTATGTCCTAATATTGCACTTACACTAAGAAGAAATTCATTGTTTATCTGTAATTCACATTTAACTGAGTGTCCTTTATTTTTTCTGGAAACCCTACATGGGAGTCACTGAGGAGACTGAAGGGTAGAGAAGAAAAAGGGGGAACTGTATCCCCTACCACCCATCACTGCAGGGCCCCAGTGTAGCCATTTCTGGGGTCCACTACCTGAGCCTGTAGCTCCTGTCAAGTTGCCCTTCTCCCAGGTCTAGAGCTCCCACTGTTTCTGTGACAGCTCCCTGCCCTGCCCCTTTAGGCCCAGAGGGGTAAGAGCTTCCTGCTCTTGCTAATCCCTGGGTGCCTCACGTCCCTGTGGTTCCATGATCCCTGCCCACACCTGTCTTCTTCTTTCTTCGGTTTCCCACGTTGAGTACACTGACAGTTTTCTACTTTTTTTCTGCCTCACTTGAATGTTTCTTCCTGAGGGCCATGATGGTGTCTGATTTGTGTACTGCACCTGACGCTAGCACACACTCTAAGTATTTGTTGACTAATTGATTGAATTCAATTCCTTTCTTCACATATATTTACTGGGTGAGTGGTTCTCCTAGTGTGATGCTTGGACCTTGGCTAATGTAAGAAACATCATCTGGGGACTTGTTAGAACTACAGATTCTCAGGTCCACCCTGGGCCTATTGGATCAGAGACTCTGGAGGTGGCCTGGTCATTCTGATGTCTGCTAAATTTGAGAACCACTGGGCTAACAAATGGGGATATAGTAGTGAACAAAAATGACAAGGTCCCCAGACTCATGGTAATTATCAATACAGCAGACACATCTGCACACATTCAGCTTAACAAGTGACATAACTAGCTAACAGACAGCGTCTGAACACATTCTACCTGTTTACGCCTGTGAATGGTTGCCCATATGATTCACAGTCTGGGCTTGTCCTCTGTTTGAAATCCCTGGAAACTTCCAACAGGCCCTTTGTGAACCTGATCTGAACATAAACTGAACTTTGCCAGTTTAGAGAAGCTGAATTCTCTACTTCAAACTACATTTAGGGCTAGCCTACCTGGGAGGCAGGAGATTTGGCAGAAAATAAAGGAAAGACTGCAGAATTGTCTCATGATCTTGCACTACTTTCAAATATCCTACCTGATATTAAAAAGCAAAAGCAAAAACCTGAATCTAGTACAAAACCTGTTTATAATTATACAAACCTAAAAACTCCATTTTACATGTAAACATAAGGTATTTTTACATCCTTTATTATGCTCTGTGTTTTCCAGGAATGGCGACTATTATGCAAATTGAGGGCATACTTTGTTTTGTTCTTGTCTCAAGTATTGCTCATCATTTCCAAAAATCCTAACACCAATGGATGTCTGAGTTGTCAATACAGCATATCTATATCAGTCACGTTTGTGGCTGTCATATTTACTGTGATTCTACAAACGGGGGAAACAGTGGACTACATTATGTCTTGTAGCACAGTGCATCTAAAACTCAACAGTCACCTGGGGACTCTGCCTTGCTAATGAGCTCCCAGTTGGTATTGATGCTGCTGGCCCATGGACCACACTTTGGGGAGTGAGGTTCGAAGGTAACTGTGTCCCACCACTTGCATATTGGAATGTATATGATTTTATTATTAACTCTTTTCATACCTCTTTTATATTATAATTAGGACATCATATCAATTAAGTATATAGTTAAATTTAATTCTCTATGGATTTTATTTCACAACAATACAGGGAGCAATACAAAATGGGGTGCAAAGTCTGATAGAGTTGAGAATATTGGTCTAAGTACTTCAAGGTCATCCCATATGCTTGCCACATGAGTAATTTAGGGATAAAAAGGCTAAGCCAATCTCTCCATGGGAACTGTCCTGGAAGGATAGGTTCAGGAATGGGCATATCCCAATTTAAAACAAGAAAACTCATAAAAAGCTTTTTTGGGGATTTTTGGGAGAGAAGTTTCCTCATTCTTATGAGTGGATCCAGGAAGCATACTTCTCTCTTCCTCTGCACATTGCAAAGTGAGGACCCAAGGTCTGATACTGCAGGAGCCGTCTCACTGCCAGCTGGAAGACAAAGCTAGCATGGCGGGAGAGGGGAGAGACAAGAGAAGCGCAGACAAAATCCATAGCCTCTGGATTAATCCGACTATGGGGCCCACCTACTTTTGTTTCAGTGTGACAGGTGAGCCAATAAATGTTCTTTTGTTTAAGTCATTTGGAGGTGAGTTTTCTGTGTCATTGGGACACCAAAGGGTAGTGTCAATGAGATGGAAACCAAGGGAGTTATCTGGCTTGGAGATGTGAATTTGAGACACAGCAACACAAAGATGGTTTTTAAATCCACATGATAGAATGAACTCATTTGAGGAACGACAATCGCTAGAGAGCAGAAGAGGCTCAGGACTCAAATCCAAGGAACCACAAACTTGAGACTCTGGATAGAGGGTGATAGGAGCCAGCAATGGGCCAGGAGGGTCAGTGGACTGATTGCTACTGACAGCAAGGAAGACTGGCACAAGTGCACTTATTTCCCTAAGCTCTTGCCAACATAGTGCAATGTTTGGTTTCATTTTTCCCCACTACTGTTTATAACATCTTCCCCAGACTCAAAACTTGCCAAAGCTCTCATGCAAATTGTTTTCATGTAAAAAGCAATTAATATGCATGAAATGGATTATTTTAGTGTTTGAATTGTATCCCCCCAAAACACATTTTAAAACTCTACAAAGCAGTGTGAATACAAATTCCTTTTTCTTTCTCTCACATGGGGAAAATCCTGGCTTAAAAAAAGAATGCATGCAGTACTATGAATTTACTATGTGTGCAGAGTGTTTGCTACTTTTCAGTCTACCAGTATGGAAAGGTGATTGGCCAAAATGAGATTCGTGGGCCAGGACCCAGAATGGTGAGGCCATGGTGAGCTTAAGGAGTCTTCTCTATACTTCTTCAGGAGCATGGAAAAGTGGGGTCATGAGCAACAGCGAAGGTGAGAACAGCAATCCTCAATTGCTAGGGAGATGGTGCAAGGCAAAAGCCTTGGGAAATGTTGATTTTTTTTTTTTTAAGTCAACCTTTATATGGACTATCCTAAACAGAACTGCCCTGTTTAACATTTGTTGGTATTAGAAAAATCACCTTTAAAAGGAGTTTATCTTTAACAGGTCACTGTCTCCTGGAGACTTGGTACACTTCACCTGGACTATATCATCCCATCTTGTGCCCTGACATTTCATCTGGGGGCCCCATTCAGTCCTCAATGATGGAACCATGATGCCCTTTGCCATCTGGTGTGGTGTCTTCCATGCTGCTTCCTTCCCCACTTGCTCCAAACACATGCCTTCAACCCCCAACATTCCATCACAAAAATGTTACGTACCTTCTATCATGTCTCATTCAACCAAATAGATTTCCAATAGTACACACAGAGCAGCTCACATTTCCTTTGAATGATAACAATTCATTCCAGAAAAGAGCTAGTCTTCATATCAGACACCTCACTGAAACTGCTTCCCCTTAACTTTCTGCGTTATTTTTTTTCCAAGCAGCAATTGCAAACTTGTGATCTTCCTGAATTTGGTTGGCATTCATGTTTTATTTGTTCTATAAGTTATTTTTTAAAAGATCTATTTTAAATCATAGGACATTTCAACATAAAAATCCAGGCTACTGGTTTCTCTTGAAAATTCACAAGACCTGGGAACCTTGGGCTCGATTCCCACATGGTGACAATTGGACCTCACCATAGTCCTCACCATTCCCTACTGCCTCCATGACCTAAGGTCACACAATATATGCCATTTATCATTATACTTATGCTATTTCTCTTCTTTTAGTAGAGAAATAATTCTCTGTACCTAGGTCTCTATCAAAAATGATAGACCACATATGTAATGAAAAATTCTCTTTCTCTGTAAAAGTAAAAATTATTCCAATGTGTTTTAAAGAAAATGCAACTCCACTTCACTTGTTTTTTAATTACCTCAGTGTCCATTTGAATTGGAAACCCCAGTGTATAAGACACTGACTTTCAGCACTGTCTCTGATTATTACAAAAGAAGCCATAATATTCCTCAAAAGAAAACATTTCATTAGCTTAAATAATAAATATATTATTCAACACCTTTTCAAAGGATGGGTAGAAACAAGGTTAGGGAGTAATGAAATCAAACAATATTATTCAGGACTATCCCTGTTATAGCTCAGAACCAAGGCTTTCTGAGAAGAGGTGATCTTCCATTGCTCTACAGCTGCATATCCAAATTTACTTGTAATTTGAATTCTGAAGATATAAGAAATGTGACTACTTACTCTTACGCAGAAAAGAAATTTTACTCTTACAAAATATTCTAATGGAATGGGAATGGATTTCTTTTTAAAATAATGAATCTAAACCTTTACCTATATTTAAAGTGATATTTTCTAAATTGAGAAAAGCCTGAATTTTTTAAAGGTGATAAACATATTTGGTTTTAATTTCTTTGCCATTCACAGACTTCAGTTTCAAAGAAAAAAACTGAGAAAAGAAAAAAATAAAAAGCAATTGCTGTGTTTCATTGCGGATTTTAATAGCAATTCTTCTATTCAAAACTTATTTGAATTGAGATTATGAAGAACACATTATTTAGTAATGGTGGCATGTGACAGTTATCTCTCTAAAAGAATGATTTCCTTCAGGCACATGCTTTCCATTAAATATTTGTTTGTATATAGTTCCTTTCAGTCTCCTCAAACCTCTTTTAGGAGAAGGAGGGGAATCAATTCTAGGAAATGATATATTGTAACTTCTTTCTCAGTGGAGATGGAAGGAAGGAAAGAAGGAAGGAAACTAAGATTTGAGTTTCCACGAAATGGAAGGAATTCTGTTACGTATTCTCATTTAACTAATTTAACCCTTTCAACTCAATGAACAACCATGTGAAGTAACTATTATCCTGGCTTTTTTATATGAAGAAAAACCTTACCCTCTAACACACAGCTAATAATCAGAGGAGACAAGATTCAATTCCAAGGTCATGTGGATTTCAAACTCTGTACTTTCCACTTCATAGAAATAAGAGGCTTAAAGAGAAAAGTTGAAACCTGCCTTCCAATACAATGAACTTGGACATGAAAAATAATGACAGAAAGAAATGGAGATGCAGATTGAGGCATATAAGGAAGGAAAGGCAATAAATTCTGTCCATGATTTATCTTTTTTTACGTAAAAAAAAATTCTGTGTTGTTTAAAATATTTACTCTCTAATTTTTATTTGGATCTTAAAATAGAAAGTTTCTAAAAGAACCTGGTCTGATAAAAGATCCCAACAGGGGGAATTTCAGGGGATTTGTAGTAGAAATGAAATGGAGCAGGATCCTATGGCCCTCGCCCCCGCCCCATGTCCTCTGCCTGCCTTTTGTCTGTGGAAAAACTTTAGCCAAAGAATAAGTTTAATCAGAGAAGTGAGAAAATGCAAAAACAAAGGAAAACCGTCCAACAAGACTAAATAATAATAGTTCAGTCATTAAGCATAGTCAAGGACCTTTAGTTCCTTCTCAAGGACTGTAGATAATATTCTGAGCCATCTCCTGTGAGCTGTCTTACAGATACTGAAACCTCCACCGGGTGGAAGAAGTTAACTACATGATGACCAGGCTGTAGCCACGACATAAGCTGCCACAATTCCAAGAATTGGCCTCAGGGAAATGGGAACAAACCGACCCTGGAACCGAAGACTAACTGTACCTAAAACAGTCAAGATGACGCCGGTCAGACCACTGATGACCAATTTCAAGATGCCTGTCAGAGCTGACTGCGCAGTTTCTGCATGTAGCCCCCTCCCTCCGTCTATAAAAGCTCTTGCCCCCTGATTGTCACGGGGGGAGTCGGCCTTTGGACAGGCATCCACCCTCTCCCCCCGTTGCTGGCATCCAAAACAAAGCAAACTTTCCTTTCCACCAACCTGGCCACTTTATTGGCTTTTGAGCGGCGAGCAACCAGACCCCCCTGTTGGTTACAGAAACAGTTTTGAAAAAATAACCTCAAGAGCTCTGGCTGGATGTTGGCCTGGCCTGGGGCCTTCCCTACCTCAGAAGAGTCAAGGTAAGACTGGGAGGGCAAAATTCTCCATAAAACTGGTCAAAGGGACCATTTCTCTCTCTTCTTGTAAAGCAGTGGTTCTCAACCTTGCCTGCGTTTTGGAACCACCTGGGAAACTTTAGAAAATTCTTGAAGCCCTGCCCCCAGAAATTCTGATTTAATCGAGCTGGGATGTGGCTTGAACTACGGGTTTTTAAAAGCCCCCCAGGAGATTCTAGTGTTCATCCAGGTTTGAACCCTCTATCAGAAAGGAAGAATATCCTCACTACCTGTCTGGTTCTCCTTAGCCAGAAAAGCCCGTGTCCTGGCCGTGGAAGGTGGCTGAAAGTAAATCACACCCAAGAATACCTTTGTTTCCCAGCTGTACCTGAAGCTACAGAAAACTTGTGAACCGTCATCGGTGAGTCGGGCCTACTGTGGGCATCTATCTCTCCTCTGGGGAGCCCTGGAGATTGATTGTACCGTCTTCTCGTCTGGGGTGAAGAGCTGGGCATCTCAGAGTGTGGTCCTGGACCCAGCAGCATCAGCCTTGCCTGGGAACTGGTTAGAGAAGTAGAGTCTCAGGCCCTGCCCAGACCTATCGAATGAAAACCTGCATTTTAACAAGACCCCAGGTGATTCCGATGCACATTAAAGTTTGAAAAGCATTGTTGGAATAGAAATAAGATGTATTTGTTTATTTTTTTATTTGTAAATTATTTAAGGTTAGCTATAAAACCTATATTCATTAATGCAACACATTAGGAGTAAACATTTAAAAATCAAGACAGGAAAAACTGTAAATTGGAAGAGGATATTAAGAAAAGGAACAAAAAATAGTAATAGATAATTAAATTATAAGGAACTTGTCAGTTAAATTGTTAAGCACAAATTTGAATCTAAGTTTCCTAGACTCCAAAGAGAAAAATATAGAGTTCATATTGTCCAAGGAAGGAAGCAACTATTTTTCATGGGACTTCATGAGAGGCACTAAGTGATCTGGTGTTAAATATCTTTAATAAGCACCACACTTTAAGTCAAAGAGATTCTGCACATGCCACTGTCTAATGTCTTAACATGGACAAGTTACCTATCACCAACTATCATATTAGTTTCATTATCGCTAACATAGGAATAACACCTTCAATCTTACAAGACTGTTTTGAGGACTAATTACAGATAGTACACAATATGTCCTTGGGGTCAGAGTAAATTCATACATTGTTTTTGATCCAGATAAAGTGACTATCCATTTATCGTTGATGAATATTTAGGTTGCTTCCATACATTTGTGGTAAATATATGCAATGGACTATTACTCAGCCATAAAAAAGAATGAAATTTTCCCATTTGCAACAATACTGATAGACCTGGAGGCTATTATGCTCAATGAATTAAGTCAGACAGAGAAAGACAAATACTGTATATTATCATTTATATGTGGAATCTAAAAAATAAACAAACAAATGAATATAACTAAACATAAAAAGACTCATAAATACAGAGAACAAACAGTGATTACCTGTGGGGAGAGAGAAGGGAGGAGGGGCAAGATAGGGTTACAGGGATTAAGAGGTACAAACAACTGTGTATAAAATAAATAAGCTACAAGGGTATATTGTACAACATAGGGAATATAGCCAATATTTTATAATAATTTTAAACGGAGTATAATCTATAAAAATATTCAATCACTATGTTGTATACCTGAAACTAATATAATATTGTAAATCAACTATACTTCAATTTAAAAAAAGAAATATAAAAAAATAAAGTGACTATCTCACTATCTAATCACACCTTTCTAATTTTGAAAAATAAAGGTACAAATATTATCCTATCAGATATCAAGCTTTGTTTAAATCTATAATGATTAAAAGAATGTTGTATTGGTTCAGAGATGAAGGTATAAATTAACGGACTTCTAGAGTGGTCAAAAATAGACCCATAAGTATATCAACACTTGAAATATAAAGCAGGGTGCATCACAAGTCAGTAAAGGATGAAATGTTCTATTTCATAAGTGACAGTGTGACATGTGAAAATCCTATCTCACACATTATATAAAAATAAATTTCAATTTAATTTAAAAATTAAATATGACAATGTGAGAAATTAGAAAAAAAACTCCCTTTAAAAGAAAAATGGCTAAATTAAAATATATGAATATAATGTAAAATTATATATGTATACATATATATACACACATAGGGAGAGAGAGAGAGAAATTAAAACAAATGAACTAGATCTAGTTCTGCATTAAATGGATAACTTTAAAAAGTTAATTTTGGGTTAAACTGGAGGACACATAGAGTATGATAATATTTATTTAAGTTTTAAACACATCTATACTTTATATCATTTATGGGCTCATAGTTACATTCATGTTACCATGAATGAGAAGGTTCACACCACCTATGGAAGAGTAGGAAGGAGGAAAGAGAGAGGAAGGGAAGGTAACAAAAATGGAATCCAAATTATAAGTAATTTTTTTGTTTTTAATCTACAGGTTACATGGTAAGTTGGAAGCCAAAGTATTTTTTCATAAATCAATTTATCTGGAAGCTGTTATGTTTCTCTGAAGTAATTTAAAGGTTTGGTTCCTTATATCATTTATAATGCTATTTTGACATCACAGCATTGTATCATGACTAAGCTTACTGACTTTGGTTATCCTTCTGGCTTTGCCACTTTCTAGCAATGTGACCTTAGGTAAGTCACTTAACCATTCTCTACCTCATTTCCTCATCTGGAAAGTGGAGAAAACAATAGACCTACCTCCTAGGGTGTTGTGAGGGCAGTTAGTACACATAAAAGCACTTAGAATCGTACTGGCAAATACCACTAAATAAATCACTATAGTCATCACCATCACTGAGATTTTCATTTAAAAGGAAGTTACTGAAGCATCTTAGTACCTAGCCTCACTGTGCATTCCACAGTCCAAGGATCAGGAATTCAAGCCCTAGAGGAAGGGGACTGATAAGAGCAGAGAGGAGCCTCTTCAGCCCCAGATATTGGCTGACATTTGGGCAAAAGCCCCAAGCCTAGTGGGGACCTGGCAGGCTGGGCCAGGAAAGGAGGTGGAACTCCCCCCGGATGAGGAGCTGTGGGGGAAGGATTATTGCTCAGGGAAGATTGCCACCTGGAAGGGACACAGGCCCCCAAGTGTCATCCCTGACATGATAGATACCAGCTCTACTGGTAACAAGATCAATTTCAAGCCTCCCTGGATGGTGGCTCTGGGGTTTTGCTCTGTTTTCTGCCTTTTCTATAGAGCTGGGCTATGCTTTGCTCCAGAGATGGGGGCCCAGTTTTAGACAAAACTCTGAAAGTGACAGAATAACACTGTGGATAAAAATCATATACCATGGTGCCAGACAGGCACAAGTGTGAATCTAAGCCCTGCCATTTTCTAATGAATGGTTTTTTAAATTGTTGCTGTGAAGACTAAATGAGATAATCTACGGAAAGGCCTTGGCCTTGTATTTGGCCTGTGGAAGTGCTCATAGCTAGTGGGCTAGCTGTTATCACTATTACTATTAAGACAATCTGACGATGATGATGATGATGAGATGAGATGAGATGATGAACGTGATGTTGGAGAAGACCAAGGGAGGGAAACAAGGATGAGACTATCCCCTGTGATGGAAAAAGAGGTAAAGATTTAACCAATATTTTAATCAAGTAAAATGAACCCCCAAAAGAAGCAATTATACTTAAATTGAAATGGGACACTGCTAGTTCATCTTGCACAAGCCATCTCTTTCAGACACAGGAGTCTCATGTTTCTAAATTGGTTTACAGGGCACATTTCTTCCCACAATCATTTAAAACCCTGGTTAGCCATAATAGGATAAAAGCCCACATTAGGCTGCACTCAGAAAACGGAACTTAAAACTCAAGGAACAAAGATTTAAATAACAGAGCTGACAGCAGAGAGTTACATTCCCACACCTTTGGCAGCCTGTGCAGATCTTTGACATTTCACCAAAGCTAAATGTTCTGTCTCTCGAACCTGACTTGTTCTTCACTATTTTTATTGTGTTGCAGCTTTAAAAAAAAAAAAGCCAATTAAGTTAAACTAAACTGTTGCACAATCAGCTTCTATAATTACCAGCAATGGTTTATGATAGGTTGAAGCAAACAGAGGGTTTGAATTTTCTTTTTCTTTTTTTTTGCCTGAGTTGAAGTTTCTTTTTGTAGAAACAATTATCATGGCAGTGCTTCCCAGCAAAGGGAAAAGGTAGCCTGAAGCCATTGCATATTTCATTTTCAGTCCAGCAGTTTTAGAGTTCTTGCTTTTCCCAGTGACTATTCAGTGGGAGGAAAAGACAACCATAGGCCCTGGGTAAAGCATGGTCTCTCACAAAGCAGGCAGCGAGGCCACCAGACGCTGGGCAAAAGGAACGCTGCCCTCATCCAGGGCAGCTCCCAGCTTCCCACGCACATTCATCCACAGGATGGAGTAATGACAGGATTGGGATCACATATCACAACCAAATTAATGCAGTTGCTCTCCAGCAACAGATGTCATGATGCACAAGGATACAGATCTAAAGTTAGATTTAGTAACAATCAATAAATGGCAAAGACATGAAACAGCTAGTTGGTAGGTGGCACAAGGAATGCGTCTGGGGTTAAACCACTGTTCCATCACCTACTGGTTGAGCAAGTAACGTAATCTTATTAATTTTCAGTTTTCTCATGAGTAAAATACGGTTGCTGGTAACATTTAGCTCAGAGAGCTGCTTTGAAGATTAGATAAGCTAATAATGGGTTCGATCATTTATTCAACAAATATTTATCAAGCAGTTACTATGTCTCCAACACTCTCCTAAGTGTTGGGGATAGGAGAATGAACAAAACAAACAAAACCGTCCAAAGGAGCTTAGAGGAAAATTGTCTAGCACATAACAGGCACATGTAAGATGTGAGCCATGATTTTTATGTTTGTATTATTTTATTGTTACATGTGGGATTTGTTTTTGTCATTGTTAGCTATTATATTTTATATTCATAATGATATGATATTATTCCTGCATCACCCATGGGAAAACTGAAGTTCAGAGAACCTAAGTAATTTATACAAGGTCATAGGACTAGTATGTTAGAATAAAGTTTCAAACCTAAGTTTATGGGACCTATGTCCATCTTCTACCTAAACTCAGAGCACAGTTTGAGGCCTCTCATGTGGGATCAGGCCATGGATTCAGCACTGCGCTTGCCTCTCAATCACAGCAGGATCTTAAATCTTCATTATACCCGGTGATCAATAGCTGAATGTTGCGGGCATTGTCCTTTTCCCGGAGAGGAAATAAGGATGGTGGGTAGAAATGAAGAAAAGGTAAGATTCAGTTAATCATGAGGAAGAACTTTTCAACAATTAAAGTGATTTAGACTTTGGTATGGGTTATGATACAGGGTACCATAAGAGGTGAATTCCTTGTCTTCAAATAGAAGTGAAAAAACATTGAACGTCCATGTGGCCTGGGAGATTTAAATATCCATTAGGGAGTTGGTCCCTAGTTCCTACTTCCCCAATCTGAGAATCTCTCAAAGAGCTTGATAAAAATACAGATTCTGTGGACTCCCTCCCAGATTTTTAGAGTATCTAGGATATTTGGTATGTAGCTCAGATAGCTGTCTTAAAAATTAGATAAATTAATAATGTATTCACTTACTTATTTAACAAGTATTTATTGAACAGTTACTGTGTGCCAGGCCCTGTCCTGAAAGCTGGGGATACAACAATGAACAAAGTAAGCAAAGTGCTCAACTAAAAGAGCCTAGAGGAAAATCATCTAGCACCATGCTCAGCACATAATAAGCATGTGATAAATGTTAGCTATCATTTTTATAATTGTGTTATTTTACTATGCAGACTCATGAGGCATCCCTGGTCTTCCCGGGTAGTCTGTCCTTAGATAGGCTGAACTGAAGGATTGGCTCTGAGATGTGACCATTTCAGGTCTCAGGAATGGTATCTTGCACAAACACTGCACAACCATTTCCTAACTGATTATTGAATTTGCCACGAGTGTTGATTCATCTGCAGCACTGAATTGTTGATGAGCAGAAGACGAAAGGATGAACTGGCAGCTTTCTGCAAGTACCACAAGCTCCTTCTAGACTGTAGACTCCTGGAGGGCAGACTCCACATTTATTTCTGCTCTACCCCCATAGTTACCTTGTACAAGATTGGTTAGCAACTGGAGTTTATTTACAGAATGGATAAATAAATAAATAAGGGCAGCATTTTCTAACTTGCCTGATCATAAGGGTCACTCAGAACACGTCTCTCTCTTTTTTTTTTTTTTAATTAATTAATTAATTTATTTTTGGCTGCGTTGGGTCTTTGTTGCTGTGTGGGCTTTCTCTAGTTGCGGCGAGCGGGGGCCACTCTTCGTTGCAGTGCGCGGGCTTCTCATTGCGGTGGCTTCTCTTGCTGCAGAGCACGGGCTCTAGGTGCATGGGCTTCAGTAGCTGTGGTGCGTGGGCTCAGCAGTTGTGGCTCACGGGCTCTAGAGCACAGGCTCAGCGGTTGTGGCGCACGGGCTTAGTTGCTCCACAGCATGTGGGATCTTCCCAGACCAGGGCTCGAACTCGTGTCCCCTGCATTGGCAGGTGGATTCTTAACCACTGTGCCACCAGGGAAGTCCCGCAGAACACTTCTTAACGTATGGATTCTCATTACCCACCCCAGGCTGACCAAGTCAGAATTTCTAGTGACTGGTTTCTGGGAATCGATATCTTTAACAACCCACCTCCCCCAGTGGCTGTGATGTCAAGAAGGTGAGGGGTACACTGATATAGGCTAGTCTTCTAGTCTTCCCTGGTTGAGACTTTCTCCTGGCTCAAGGGACTCTCACTTGGTTGAACATCAGGGATACTGGTCTGGAGATGAATTCCCATGCTTGGTTTTCCCCAGTTCATTTCTGAAACACGTGGAGGCTGGGGGTGGCAGTGGCTTATGCTGGAAGGCACTTGAGGTTAATTCACCTCACTCTTCTGCCTCCTTCTCCCCTGTGCTCAGCACCTATTTTGGAAGAATTTCCAAAGAGGTTTCCCAAGTGCTCATTTTAAGGAGGGAAGAAAAGCTACAAGAAATGCACTTTTTTTTGCTTGCTGAAATCAAAACCTGTGTTTTCTTCTTTCCAACTGATTAGAATCTCAGCATTCCACTAAGACAATCTCCAAAAAAGGAAAAGCAAATTAACAGGGCTGTTTCTGAGGATATGAAATACTTTACAATTAAATAAGGTACGGTCGGGCTCGGGGCTGATCTCTGGTGATGGGTAGGTTTCTGCGAGGCTGCAAATGAATTCAGCACGGGACAGCGTTCCAAATGGCTCCTACAAGATTTCTCTTTATTATTTTTATTTGGTTATGTGCTGACTCTCATCCAGAATTGCACTTAATGCCCTAGTCTGAAGTTGTTGAAATGGCCCCCCATGGCATAGCGTGACAGTGAAAGGATATTGCCTTTGGAAGCTGCTAATGGTCCATGAAAAGGAAACAGCAGCAAGCAGGAAAGCAATGCTCCAAAATAATGTCAGATAAAAATATTCACATCTTCACTTTCATGCCCATTTATTGGGAGAGAGGTGTGATCACAGGGAAGGCAACGATTTCCAAAACAGGCAAAGGTAGAAAGAATGCAGCCATCCAAGGTTAAAAATATACCCACATTCATACGTATATTTTTCTCCAGTTCATAATTAAAAGATGGAATCTACATTTGGAAACCTAATTGAGCTCCAGACTCTAAACACAGAAGGGAAAGCGCTCTGGAGCTATAATGGTACAAATGGCGGGCAGATATGGGCAGGGTTGTTAACTCATCTATCTAACCAGTCTGCATGGGCACTCACTATGTGCCAGGCCATGTGTTAGGAGCTGGGATACGGAAGTGAGTAAGACAGGTCCCTGGCCAGAAGGAGCCCACTGTTGGCAGGGAAGAGAGACATAACACACCTCTTATGGTAACATGACAAGTCAAAACGAGGTGCTGGAGGAGCCCAGAACATTCAGGGTTCAGGGAGGAGCTGGCATTGGAGTCCATACACTGCCAAGAGTAGGTGAAGAGAGCTGTTGGGTGGGCAGAGGGGGGAGTGGAAAGAATGTTCCAAGCAGAGGGAAAGTTAAGTGCAAAGGCACAGCATGGATAAGGGGTTGATGAGTTGGAAGAATGTTGAGAGGTTGAGTGTGGAGGAAAGAAGGGGTGCTCGTGGAAAGAAGGTCCAGGTAAAGCTAAGGAGAGGTGTGGGTGCTGGGCATCAGGGAGGTTCAGAGAGGCCTGGTCAGACACCATAAAGGACTGACGGGCTCCTAGTGACCAACTAACCCCTCACTATTAACAAGGGCCCTCACATACTCTCCTTGTATACTTAGGGAGTGTTTGGCTCTCAATGTCTTGAGTGAGAGTAGGAGAAAAAGCATTACTACATATTTATATTAATTAATGAAATTCATTCAGATCCCTTCCCTCCTGTTTCCACTTCACCTGTGCATGATTTATATGATTTATGTATGTTATGTAGTACGGCTATTTTGGTAAAGGTTACAAAGGCCTTCTGGCATCAATTTAGGAATGCCATGGTTTAGTAAAGATCAACGGATAGAGAGCTGGAAGAGCTGGGCCTTAGTCTTAGTTCTACTACTAATTACCTGTGTAACTTGGTCACACTGATTGCCTTCCTTTTCTGGATTCAGCCTCCTCACCTGTGAAATGGGTTGGGGTGTGTGACTGTCGAGATGCTGTCTAGCTTGGACACTGAGGAATTCTATGACCATCCTTGGCTGCCTTGCAAGCAAGAGCGACTCTGAACTCAGCAGTGCTACTTGGAGGTTTTCTGGGAAGGGTAGTCAAGGAGGCAGATGTTAGTAAAGACAGAGGCCCGGGACCCAAAGCCACAAACCAAGCAGGGGTCTCGTGTCTACTCTTTGCCTTCCCCATCCCAGAAGCCAGAATTTCTGCAAACCAATCTTTATTCCAAATTCCATACCCACAGACATGGATGGACCCTATGACCTCATGAAGGCACAACAGGAGAATAATAACAGCTAACATTTATTAAGTTCTTACCATGTGGCAGACATTGTGCTAAAATATGCCCACTACACAAATGAGAAGACTTCAGTTCGGGGAGTTGTAACTTGCCCAGGGTATCACAGCTGCAAACTGACAGAATCAGCATCTGGACCCAGGGTGCCTGGTGCATTGGTGCACTTGACTCCATGCAGTGTTGCAAGATTTGCCCAGCTCACTCAGAACTACCATAACCATCAGGTATCAGAGTCTATTAAGAAGCTGAGAATCAGTTAATTAACAATTTATTAAAACTATTATGATGCATTTGGTACAGGGCTGAGGGCCAAGAGAGTAGTAGAAGTATGAAATGTGGTATCTGATTCCCAGGAACTATCTATAATAAAAAGAGCAAACACATAGAGTGCTTACGAGATGAAAGACATTATTCTAAATACTTTACATGTATTAATTTATGAAATCCTCACAGTAACTCTATGAGAGAAATGCTATTATTTCCCAATTTTTGCAGATGAGGAAACTAAGAGGTTAATAACTTGCTCAAAGTCACATAGCTAATAAGTGGCAAAGTTGGGAGTCACACCTAGGCCAGTTGGCTCCAGAGGCCATACTTTTAGCTACGCTGTACTGCCTATACGTTCGCAATTCAGCTCAAATTGGCAAACGTTTTGAGCCACGTGACCAGGGACCTATGCTGACAATCCGCAGGCAGTACCCTGGGCACTGTGGGTGGAGACAAGTCATGGAATAGCTGTGAACACTGCTGGGCAGCATACAGTGGAAAGGGAGAATGCGTGAAGGTCATAAGAGGAGGGAGAATAAACTTTTTTCCAGTTCTGAAGAGATAACAATATACATTAAATGAATCAATAAACAGAAGTAATCAAGGAAAAGTACACACAGGTATTCATGTGCACACAGTTCAGACGGTTGAAAGCACAAAAGCCTTTATGGTCTTTAGTGGGTGAGCATCAGTAAATATAAAAATGCCTTTCAAATTAAATTTAAATGTAAACTCTACTCAGTGTCGGAGTCTATCCAGGTTGCCATAATAAAGCACCATAGACTGGGCAGCTTAAAAAACAGAAATTTATTTCTCACATTTTTGAAGGCTAGACGTGCAAGATCCAGGTGCTGGCCAATTCCACTGCTGGCAAGGGCTCTGTTCCTGGCTTGCAGTTGGCCACCTTCTTGCTATGTCTTTACATGGCCTCTCCTCTATACTCACAGAGGGAGAGAAAGTGATATGCCTCTTCCTCTTCTTGTAAGGACACAAGTCCTATTGGATTAAGGCCCTATCTTTATGTCCTCATTTAACCTTAATTATTGAATACCTCCCAAGGACCCATTCTCCAAGTACAATCACATTGCAGGTTAGAGCTTCAATATAGACTTTTTTTTTAAGTCTTTATTGAATTTGTTACAATATTGCTTCTGTTTTATGTTTTTTAGTTTTTTGGCAGCAAGGCATGTAGGATCTTAGCTCCCCGACCAGGGATCGAACCCGCAACCCCTGCACTGGAAGGTGAAGTCTTAACCACTGGACCACCAGGGAAGTCCCCCAACATAGACTTTTGAGGGGAACACAATTCGGCCCACAAGGCTCAGTTTGGCTTTCCTTTGTTGAAAGGTGTGGGAAAAATTACTTTGTAACTGTCTATGTTACACGTTGCCTAGAAATAAAAGATTTGATTTTCCATTGTAACTATAACGTGGCAGTTTTCAACCTTGAGTATTTTTTCATCTTCTTTCTTCCCCATATAACAACAATAATAATAAAATAATAATAATAACATTTAGGAGAAAAACATATTACCCTAAGAGACAGCCATGTTTACTGTGCAGTGATTTCCCAACAGAAATTAATTCCAAGCAAATTTACATTCTACATTTAAAGAAGATATAAATAATTCATATTTTCATATCATCAGCACTGTGCGTTTCCTACACCAGGGTACCTGTAATTTTTTCAGTTTATCTGCTCTAAATTTTGGTTCCATAGTTCATTATCACATTGTTTGTGCTTCTGTTCCAAGGTGGTAATTTAATAGTCTTCCATAGAATTATGTTCAATTAAAATGTATTCAGTTTTACCATTCAAAACCTTTTTAGTTTTTAATTTAATTGCTGTAGGCTTCATGT
This sequence comes from Eubalaena glacialis, assembly GCF_028564815.1. Taxonomy (NCBI): domain Eukaryota; kingdom Metazoa; phylum Chordata; class Mammalia; order Artiodactyla; family Balaenidae; genus Eubalaena; species Eubalaena glacialis. Next base: position 82,767,532 of record NC_083723.1, on the reverse strand, counting down.
TTATGTACCATTGACATGCTTTATTTGCTCACTGCACTCACACAAATACCAAACCTGCTAAGTAAATGAAATCCTTGACAGTTACGGGTGTGCCTAAGTGTCTTCTTCCTCCATACCACGTGACTCATTCATGCCAGCCTCTTGGAAGGAACTGACTCAGCAAAATTTTCTTTCTAGCACCTTCAACATTCTGATTCCACAGTCTCTTTAATAGTCTGCACAGTGTAGAAAACTGAGTAGAATTCTTTTTTACCAACTCCTGTTGCTTTTTTGAAAAGCCCATGTAGCCTATTTATATTTTGCACTGCTACATTCAGCATGGGTCTGCATATTACATATTCATGGCATATATCTAGATAGATTTACAAGCAAGAACCCAGGGAATTCCAAGCTGTAAACTGCAGAAACCTCACTGGTTTTTTCACAAAAGTTTGCAAATTATAGATCGTGGTTTTTGTCAGGGAAGCTGTCTAAACGTTGCAAAACCATTCTATCTACCACCTACAATACTTACACTGGAAAGAGGATATGACATGCCTCAAGCAATAAGAATGTCAAACAGGGGGTATAAAAGGTAAGATGGAGAATTTTAAGTCAAATCTCACCTACTGCACCTAAGAAATGATGAAAATTTTAGTACTATCCACCAGTAGTCTATGTTTCAAATAATTCCAGCAAAAGTAATACACTGGTATTTTGGGGAGGCAAGCAAGTCACTTACCTTGTTCTTTGCCGGCTGGTAAAGCCACTAACATTACCGCAAGGTCTCTAAGAGAACAACGCAAGAGACACCTCAGAGAAGACTGCTGACTGAGGATTTTTCCTATTATAGTAGAAATGCTCTAATCACCTCTGAGCTCCTTGGATTCTGTCCACCCCTGTTGATAGGTAAAGATGGGTGAGGAAAATGGAGGTCAGATGTGTAGTAGGACAATTCTAGGGAAACAGCTGAAAGTCGAAGGAAGAATGTGATGGTGGCTGTGGCCCCATGACTTGGGAACAAGAGATGCACCTACCTATTTACTGAAGGCAGCAAAACCCACAGCCCTGGCCTCCTTGACACTCCCACATACCTCATTATTAATGCAGTGATATCCTGGCTCTTTGCTTCAATTGCTTGAGCAAGGGTGAGTCCCTCTCCATGGAATGCTTGGATCAAGTTGCTCACAAGTACTAAGGAAGTCCTCTGGTTCTTGCTAAGTTGCCATTTTATTTGAAATGATCAAGAGCCCACAATTTACATGGATATAAATACAGGCCTTTGAAACTAAGGGCATGGGTAGGCTTAAGGCACTGTAATAATTCCATTTTCTTAATCCAAAAAGGAAAATGACTGTAATTAGGCTGAGATGTCTGCCAAGTTTCAGCCCAGAGGGACTATTTTGGCCAGATATAAACCCCTGAGAATACAGACTCATAATGGACGTATCAAATCACAGTTAACTATGGCAGAACAAGTAGCTGCTTTGTAATGCTATCACTCAGTGATCGTGCCTTATGTTAGCATTTTAATTAAAATAAAGAATACTTCTTCCTTTTTACTGTCTATCACCCTCTTCTCAGATATTATTACCAGATAAGATATTTAGATTAGCAAAAAAATCTGTAAAATACAAAAGTGGAAATGAAACATCAACTTCATCATGCCCCCACTCACAAGATACCTTCATCAAGACAGACTGGGAGGCAACAAACATAAGTAAAGTGAGCCTTAAGAAAGACTCAAGTTTTGGTGTATTCATGCCTGGGTCTATTTAGTGTGAACCTCACATTCACTATGGATACAGGACGTTTAATTTTTAGGGAAGTTGAGTATAGTTTAATTAGTTATAGTTGCAGAGCACTAACTGGAACCTTAATGACTTGAGAGAATGAATTCACCTCCCAAAGAGCCTAACCTCCTCTCAGGGAAAATTTATCCAGAGGGAAGATCAAAATGATTATTAAATGAAGTTACACAGTTGCAGTCAAAAACTGCAGCTATGCCACAAATTTCATATCCTATTCAATGGAGACATCGAAAGCAAAGTGGCACCCGGCTTACAGCTCCACATCCAACTTAGATGAAAGCTCATGACACCAGCCAAGCTTAACCTGAAAAGTAATCACATCTTGGTATCTAGGGGTAATTGACATGGGTGATAAGCAGAGTGTTATTAAAAATATTTATCATCCAGACATGACAGATGCTGGCCATGAACAAATTCAATGGTCATAGTGGAGGGTTCTGGCTGAACATCAGCCTCTGTTATACAGAAGGTGGAATGAGGTAAGAGGAATCTACCTAGGCTTTGGTAAATGAGACTTTACGAAACCATAGGAGACCATGATTAAAAAAAAAAGAAGAAGGAAAAAAATGTTCGTGTCTCTCCCCACCAATCTGCTCCTTGACTTGGAGATGTGGGACCTACATCTGTGAAAGGACGAGACATCCATTCATCTTCTATACTTCTTGAAGTACTCTGGAAGGTGGCTGGAGGATGGACCCCGATCTCCTCCCTGTCTCAATCTCCCCACATCCATATGGGTGCTGAAAATTGCAAGGGAGAAAAAGAACCTGAGGGAGGGCTGATGGTGGTACATTTCATTCTGGGAAATGTCCCTCGGAAAAAAGCACTTAAGTCAGAGACATAAGCAAGAAGAAATCTAGGAATAGCAATTTTGAAAAAAGAGAAATAAAGTTGAAGGACTCATATTTACTGATTTCAGAATCTATTATAAAACCCTAGAAATTGAGATAATATGATAATGGTAACAATAGACATATAGACATATTCCATAACAATGAAATAGAACTGAGAATCCAGAAATGAACCCTCCCATTTATGGTCAATTGATTTTCAACAAATGTGCCGGACAATGCAATTGGGAAAGATTAGTTTTTTCAACAAATGATGGATGCTAGTACAGCTGAATATCCACATGCAAAAGAATGAATTTGGACCCCTCCCTAATACCGTACACAAAAATTAACTCAGAATGGATTATAGGCCTCAATGTAAGAGCTAAAACTATAAAACTAAAAGGAAAACAAGGAATCAAATCTTCATCGCCTTGGGTTAGGCAATGGTTTCCTAGTTACAATACCACATGCTTAAGTGACAGAACAAAAAAGACAAAGTGAACTTCATCAAAATTATAAACTTTTGTGCATCGAATGACATCATCAAGAAATTGAAAAGGCAACAGAATAGGATAAAATATCTGCAAATTATACATCTGACAAGAGACTTGTATCCAAAATATATACAGCTCTCTTACAACTCAACAACAAAAAGACAATCCAATCAAAAATGGGCAAAGGCTCTGAATAGACATTGCTCCAAAGAAGAGATACAAATGTCCAATAAACACTTAAAAAGACACTCAACATTATTAGTTATTAAGGAAATACAACAGAAAACTACAATGATATTCTACTTCGTACCTGTTTAGATGGCTATAATAAAAACAACAGGCAAGAGAAAGCGTTGACAAGGATGTGAAGGAATTGAAACTCTCATATTCTGCTGATAAGAATGTGAAATGGTACAGGCACTTTGCAAAGCAGTTTGACAGTTTTTCAAAAATTTAAACATAGAGTCACCCTAATAGCCAATAATTCCACTCCTAGGTATATACTCAAGAGAAATGAAAATATATGTCCAAACGAAACTTGCACATGAAGGTTCATAGAAGCATTATTCATAATAGCCCCAAAGCAGACACAATTCAAATATTCATCAACAGTACGGTAATTTTATGGAATAAACAAGATGTGGTATATCCAAACAACGGAATATTACTCAGCAACTAAAGGAATGAAGTACTTATACAAGCTACAACATGGATAAACCTTGAAAGCATTTCGCTAGATGAAAGAAACCAGTGACAAAAGGCCATGTATTGTAAGATTCCATTTTTGTGAAATGTCTAGAATAGGAAAATCCATAGGAGTAGAGAGTAGGTTCGTGGTTGCCAGGGGCCAGGAGGAGAGGGGAATGAGGCATGAATGCTAATGTGAATGGAGTTTCCCTTGGATCATGAACATGTTTTAAAATAGATTGTAGTGTTGGATGCACAAATCCATGAATATGCTAAAAAATCACTATACTATTCACCTTAAATGGGTGAATTTTATGGTGTGTAAAATATATCTCAATAAAGCTTTAATAAATAAATACAGGATTTTGAGTGTGAAAGTTTATGATCCAAGGCAAAGCTGGGTTTTCACAAGTGAAAGCATTGAAATATAGTTTCGATTTAAAAAATGTATTATTTTTAAAATATTATTTGGTGATATATTTCAACTAACCGAGGAAGAGATCTAAAAAAGGGGAACTTGGCAAGACTATAGCTACCTATCCAATATCAATTTTCCCTCTCTAATTTACTAATAGAATCCCAATTGTGTTAGAGTTGGCATTGTGTCCACCTAGAAGCCTGGCAGCTGGGCAGACACTGGTACATGACCAATGACATGTAGGCAGAGTGTGCTGGTTGTTTCTGTGAAAGTATTGCTCTCCTGATATATGCAGAGTCTTCTTTCTTCTTAGAACACTTCTTCCTGTTTCTTGCCCCTAATGCAGTCATCTTGTTAGCAACAGGAAAAAGACCACAGTCCAGGGATGGCACAAGTGGGTAGCCAGTGATATTATGAAGTTGCTGTTCCATCCCTGATTGCCCTACCTTTAGACTTCTTGCTACATGAAAGAAATGAAATAGCTATCTTGTTTAAGCAACTGTTACATGTTGCTGAATTCAATCTCTAGCCAACAAAGGCTATGAAGTACTGGGTTTAAACATTGCAAACAGTTAAGTTAGAAATAAGTCTAAAGAACATTTAAAAATCTGGCTAAAAAACAATGAAAATATCAAACATTATTCTTCAAAGAGAAAAAAATATAAAGAAAGAGCTAATAATGTAATGCATTATTACATATTTCCTTCTAGAGTCATGAACATGTTCTAAAATAGATTGTGGTGATGGGTGTACAACTTGTGAATATACTAAAACCCAATACACTGCATAATAAAGTATATTATATTCTAGATCTAAATATCAAATATTAATATAGGTCAGGTAACGGGTGTGATTAAGTATAAGAAAAGGGAAAGTTGGGAATTAATAACTACTTCTCTTAAATAATGGAATATTAAAGATATCATTCCATCTTGAATCTTATCATAAGAGAAACATAGGTTAAAATTTCTTTTCAACAAACATTAAGTTAACTACTAGTAGAAATTTAAAAAGAGGGAAAAGAAAAAAGTAAAGAAATTATCTTCTGTAAAATACTAAAATATTTTTTTAAAGGGAGAAGCATAATGAGAGGATTAAAATCAATTACAAGAATAAATTTAAAAGTCATTTCAGATTGGGTAAAAAAATCATGATATTTTATTTCCAATAGTTATATTGTAGCAGACAATAGCTTGTTGGTTAATCAATCAGATACTTCCAACTTATTCCTCCTCTGCATCCTCTACTACAGACTCTAGACCAGATGAATACTCACTTTCAGCCTCCCTTGCAGCTAAGGGTGGTCATGTGATACAGTTTTAGTTAATGATATGGAAGTATAGGGTATCTGGGAAAGTTTTTGCTTTTCAGATTAAAGGAACTGACATAGCTGGTGCCACCCTTACCCTTCCTTCCTGAATCGGGAAAGTTATGACGTCTAGAGCTGCAGTATCCATCCAGCAACCAGGAGGCAACAAAGTAACATGCTAAAGATGGATAGCATTATGAAAGCTATTTGCCTATTTGAAAATGCAAAACAAAACAAAATCGAAAAGCAAAAGGGATTATACTTACTTGTTTAAGCTATGGTTAGTTCTGATTTCTGACCTACAGCTAAAAGCTCTCCTAGCTGATATTTACAATATACATAAAATAAAATGACAGAAAAAGTTCTAAGTAATACATTGTGTGAAAACAAGCAATAGTATTAACACAAAAGAACATGTTCTGGGGCTTCCCTGGTGGTGCAGTGGTTGAGAATCTGCCTGCCAATGCAGGGGACACGGGTTCGAGCCCTGGTCTGGGAAGATCCCACATGCCGCGGAGCAACTAGGCCCGTGAGCCACAACTACTGAGCCTGCGCGTCTGGAGCCTGTGCTCTGCAACAGGAGAGGCCACGATAGTGAGAGGCCCGCGCACCGCGATGAAGAGCGCACTGCTCATTCCTACCAGATGAAGGCCCGCTTGCCACAATGAGAGAAAGCCCTTGCACAGAAACGAAGACCCAACACAGCCAAAAATAAAAATAAATAAATTAATTAATTAAAAAAAAAAGAACATGTTCTTATGTTAATACAAGACAATATGAATGAAGGAAAAAAGTTTGAATAAAGAGGGTCTTATTACACGGATAAAGGATAAATGTTACAGTGGTGATACAATAAATAAAAGCAACAAATAAAAGTTTACTGAAATATGGAAAAAATTGAAATCAATAGAAAAACATTTTATAGAAACATAGTAGTGGTAAGATTTTTTAAAACCTCTATCTGAATAGAATAAAAAATAAGATTCATAGAATTAATAAATGAATACAACAACTGTTTCTTTGCAAAGACCAATGAAATAGGCAATTCTAAAGTGGATAAAAATGACAAGAAAGAAAAAACACAAATATGCAACATCTAGAATTAGAATATAGAATATAGACGAGAATGTGACAATTATAAGTGAATACTGGCTGTAACTCTTTAAAACTAAATTTGAAGATACAGATAAAATGAATAATTTTCTAGGGAAGTGTAAATTACCAAAATCTAACTGAAGAAGAGGAAGAAAATTTGAATATATTAATAATCATGGACAAAATTGAAAATATATTTCAAAACTTTCTTAGCCCAGATTGTTTTATATGCAGGACTGTAGACCCTGTGAAAAAACAGATAAATTTTATGTAATTCCAGGGCATAGCAAGAGATGGAAATTTCTCAAATGATGTTAGTAAGTTAGCAAAACCTTGATACTTAAAACAGAGTTCCACAAAATTGAAGGTAAATATCACTTGCTAATGTAGATACCAAAAAACTAAATAAAATGTTAAAAAATATGAGCATCTACACCATGGCCAAGAAATAGTTCAGCCAGAAACTTAGGAACGATTTCACATTTTGAAATTAATGTAATTCGTGGTATTAATAGACAAACAAGAAAAAGCATATAATCATCTTGGAAATGCTGAAAATATGCAATCTTGTTTTAAAAAGAAAAAATAAAATCAAATACATCCATAAGTAAATGAGATAAAGGAGAACACTTTCCACACATGGCAAAATTCTAGAGTATGAATGGTAAATGGTCTTCTCTGTCTGCTCATTCCTACCAGATGATGGTAGCTACGGGGGTAGCTATGGGGGTACAAGTGTAGTGTCTCAACAGAGTCCAAATTCTGCGGAAAGAGTTCTGAGATTGACTCCCATTTTATATTATTAGTGCAGGGCTGGGGAGAGGCAGCACATTTTTCATGAGTGCCATGAAATCAAGAATAAGACCAAAATGTTCACTTTCATATTAATATTCAACATTTTCTGAAAGTTTTAGCAAGAACAAAATAACAATTCTTAGAAAGGAGATGGGGGGAAATGTTACCATAATTTCTAATGCTGCTGCTTAGCTTGAGTTGAATCAGGACCATGCTAAGTGAAGATCACCATTATGGCAGTTCATATAGCAGGGGGATGTGGTGACAATGACAGCTTGAACCTGAGCCTGAGAGGTGAGGCAGCCACATAGCACAGGGAGAAGACCACTGGTAACGGGCAGAAGGGGGAACCCCACTCTGTCCTTTCTCCATGCTTGCCTCCACTTTGAGAATGGAGCACCTCCAGCACCAATCTGGCCCCAAAGTGTCTCTATTGGAGTGTATTTCTAAGGAATTACAGATTTAGGAGACATGAGACATCTCCAAAAAATAATGAGGCAATTTATTGTTACAGGAAGAACAAGAGCCAGGAAGGCAAGAGTCCTGGATTCTGGCCCTGCCTTTGCTGTATAATCTTGCGAGTATCAGTTGACTTTTGTGGTCATCACCTGCAACATACGGCATCTTAAAAAAAAAAAATCTTTAACCCACCTTCTTTTCTACTATAGAATTACATTCTTTACCGGCAGAAATAAACGCACTTTCTAGTGAACTGATCCTAGACATTGTTCATACCAAAGATCGTCAAATTATTATTATAATCACATTGCCTTTGAGAAAATAAAAGTAGGACAACGATCTTGATCTCAGCTTTTGCTAAATAAAGACTTTTCATGTAATCTGGCCTAAAATGTGTTGAACATTAAGTTATTACCTGAATGGAGTTCTATTTGGCAACTGGTTTAATCAACTGTTTTACAATTTGTCAAACATTTACGCCAGTTAATTTGGTTGTCTGACAATGGGAAATTTGCTTGTACAGACTGTGATTATTACATGAATGGCATCACCCTTCCCACTCCTAAATTAAATATCACAAATTTGAACAATAATGCTCATTCTGCCTATAAATGAACAAACAAATAGGTAAATAAATATCCTTAATTTTCAGGAGGAAAGGAAAAAAATGTAGGATAAAAAGCAAGTGTCCTTAACTTTCAGGAGGAAAGGAAAAAAAATGTGTTTCCCGGGCTTCCCTGGTGGCCCAGCGGTTGAGAGTCTGCCTGCCGATGCAGGGCACACGGGTTCGAGCCGTGGTCTGGGAAGATCCCACATGCTGCGGAGCAACTGAGCCCGTGTGCCACAACTGCTGAGCCTGCACGTCTGGAGCCTGTGCTCCGCAACAAGAGAGGCCGCGATAGTGAGAGGCCCGCGCACCGCGATGAAGAGTGGCCCCCGCTTGCCACAACTAGAGAAAGCCCTCGCACAGAAATGAAGACCCAACACAGCCATAAATAGATAAATAAATAAATAAAATTTAAAAAAAAATGTGTTTCCCTCGTCAGCCCCTCTCAATTACTATATCATAATCAGGAGGTAGTGTTTTCACAATCATTTTTGGATGGGTGAACTTTGTAATTATTTATATGACCTATTTTTAAATACACTCCTAAAAGCACTGCATGCACAAACTGATTTTTGACATCACTCATTCTAGTTTTGTAAGAATTTCAAAAGATACCTTGAGGAGGCTGAAAACCTTGGAATGAAAGAAAGCTAAGGGATAATAATATTTCTAGTTCACCTTAAGTAGGAGTTTGTTGTGTTCAAGTTGATGCTCTAAATAAAAAGAGTGGTTAAGAATGCAGACTTGGGGGAGCCAGTAGCTGGTCAGAATTGCCTGGCAGGGTTTTCTGTAGTTTCTTACTTGGTGTTGGTGAACCATTTCTAGGGTGGCCCTCATCTTTGTTTGGTTAGACGGCACCTCATCTGGGACCGGCTAGCATTCATATCTGCAATATTTGTCTTCTCCTGTGCCTGACCCACGAACCTGTGAGCCTCTGGAAGTCAGGGATTGAATCTGGTTCCGTTGGATCCTAGGGGGGGCTAGCACAATTCCTACCACTCATCTGATTCTTAATAGAAGTTTGTGGGGGAGAAAAAAAAAAGAATGCAGACTTGGGAAACAAAATTCAGCCCTGACACTTACTAGCCTTCCTATGCCTCCATTTCCTCATTTGCCAAGTGACAAAAATAGCATTACCTTATGGGGCTGTATTAGTAAGGTAATATATAAAGCACTTAGAGCAGTGCCTAGCCCACAAATGTGAGCCGCTATTTTTATGTGTACTATCTCATTTCATCCTCACAACAGCTCTAAAATGTAGCCATGAGGTTCTTCCACAGTTGAGGAAAGCTTAAAGGTTCAATGATCACCAGAGGCCACACTGCTGGGGAGAGCTGAGATTCCAACCCAGGCAGTTCTTTCTAGAACCTGTGCTCTTAGGCACTGCACTTGGCTGTCTCCTGTGATGTTCTCCAAGGACAGTCATCAGACTTAGGGGTTACAGGTAGAGACTGTAGAAAAGAGGTCTTAATACTAAGACCATAGAAAAAGACAGTTGTGGAAATTTCCCAAACGTGTCTGCCTGGGAAATGAGGTCACAAACCTTCCTTTATAACTAACCAGCCATCTTCCCGGGCATGCACAGTTCAACCAGAATTTATTAAGCAAAGTCTTTGTGCCAGAACCTGGATGGATGTTGACATTAATAAAAAGAGAAAAAGATAGAGAACCTGCCCTGAGAGAGCTCAATCGGAATAGAAGAGATAGATATGAAAAGAAAATCAAAACCACAATGAGGTATCACTTCACACCGGTCAGAATGGCCATCATCAAAAAATCTACAAACAATAAATGCTGGAGAGGGTGTGGAGAAAAGGGAACCCTCTTGTACTGTTGGTGGGAATGTAAATTAATACAGCCACTATGGAGAACAGTATGGAGGTTCCTTAAAAAACTAAAAATAAAACTACCATATGACCCAGCAATCGCACTACTGGGCATATACCCTGAGAAAACCGTAATTCAAAAAGAGACATGTACCACAATGTTCATTGCAGCACTATTTACAAGAGCCAGGACATGGAAGTAACCTAAGTGTCCATTGACAGATGAATGGATAAAGAAGATGTGACACATATATACAATGGAATATTACTCAGCCATAAAAAGAAACGAAATTGAGTTATTTGTAGTGAGGTGGATGGACCTAGAATCTGTCATACAGAGTGAAGTAAGTCAGAAAGAGAAAAACAAATACAGTATGCTAACACACATATATGGAATCTAAAAAAAAAAAAAAAGGTTCTGAAGAACCTAGGGGCAGGACAGGAATAAAGACGCAGACGTAGAGAATGGACTTGGGGAGGAGGAAGGGTAAGCTGGGACGAAGTGAGAGAGTGGCATGGACATATATACACTACCAAATGTAAAATAGATAGCTAGTGGGAAGCAGCCGCATAGCACAGGGAGATCAGCTCGGTGCTTTGTGACCACCTAGAGGGGTGGGATAGGGAGGGTGGGAGGGAGACGCAAGAGAGAGGAGATATGGGGATATATGTATACATATAGCTGATTCACTTTGTTATAAAGCAGAAACTAACACACCATTGTAAAGCAATTATACTCCAATAAAGATGTTAAAAAAAAAAAGAAAAACAAAAACTACAACACCACATAATAAGTTCTATAGTAAAAATATGTATGATGAGCAATTGTTGCGCAGATTGGAAGTTGGGGAAGATCTTGGAGAGGAATGGCATTTGGACTGAGTTTGAACAACATGGCTCTGAAGCATGAAGATGTCCACGTGCTTATATCCACGTGGCAGTGATGCTGCAGAGGGTGGTGAATGGATTAGCTGAAAAATGAGGCTAAAGGAGGAGACAGGGACCAGGATTGAGGGGTTATAAATGCAAGAGTCAGAACTTTATTTCTGATGCAGTGAAGAGGTATTTGAAGTTGCTATTGTTTAAGACAGGGAAATAAAATGGAAGAGACTTGTATTTTAAAATAAAAATAAAACAAACAGAAAGCTGTGGCTGCAGTGAGGACTGAAAGGAAGAGACTGGAGGCGAGGAGAAGGATTTGGGAGACAATCTCACCTAGCAGTGAGGAAAACCTCTGTTCTCCCTTCTAGAATCTTTCCTGAGGACTCTGCTGAGATGAAGGACCGCAGATGACCAACTGCCTCCATGAGGTCCAGCGACAACTTGCCTCCCTCCCTGAGGGCGTGGGTGGAGTCAGGATGAAGAGACAAGCCCTTCCCCCGTGCCATTCCACGTTTCTTTGAGGCCTCACTTCTGTTTACAGCCATCGTGGGAGGGAGCAGGGGTCAGAGCAGTAGTGTTAGTACTTTGTTTAACCTCAGATATATATGAGAAGCCATTTTCAGATTTCATTCAATTTTAAATTCCTTAAACTCTCCACATTTCTTTAACTTTTCCTCAGAAGTCTGGATTTGAAGTTTTTAATTTTATAATTCGCCTCTAAACTGCTAACAAGTTTTCCAATTCTTCTATATTTAGAAGTTCGAGAGCAGAGAGAATCGCTTAGGGTAAGATGATAAAGACAACCATCCTATGTACAGCTTATAAGCAACAAATGGCGTAGAAACCAAAAAAACAATTATATTTATAAGGTGACTTATGAATACATTTATTTTACTACTGTATTCCATTACTTAAAGTTGGCAGGACAATGCAGCTTTTAGAACAGGAGTAAGGCATTTAGGCCAAAGAGAAAGTAGTAAATACCTCATTAATTATTTATCACTTTGATCTGGAGAAATTTTTAAAAAGTCAAGTAACTGAGCTAGCATGTTTGTGTTCTATGAGAATTTTAGGTATTTGTGAAGAGAAAATGAAAATCCTATATTATGAAGATGATAAGCCTATATAGTTTTTCAATATGAAATCAATATGTCCCTCAAAGTGAAGGTCAGCATTAATGGGAAAACGTGGCTAGGAGCTAAGCATACTAGTGAAGAGTTAGGAACAGTATGAATGATTTGGAAGGAGGAGATTTATAGTGAGGAAGAGTAGGAGGAAGAAAAAGTTTTGTCTTGTCTGCTCCTTGTATCTACCACTACTCTTCCTCAAAGGACTGTTTGCCTTACATCCTCCTTTAGGTCCATTGAAGGGGTTGATGAGAGCAGAGCTCTGTGCCACAGCTTATGAGTTTCCTGCCAAAATGGCTGTCTCTGCAGTGACAGTACCTTGGCATCATATAAAGCAAGATGCCCGGTACTGTCAGAATGGAGATATCCTTCTCTTGGCCTTTATTTCAGAATCACCATTGTGAGGGACCTCTAGCTACCTCTCTGGATCTTCCACATCTCAATATCTGTTTCTTTTTTCTTTCATTTTTAATGCTCAATATTTGTTTCCTGCCAATATCCTCTCTTCCTCACCCCAGTTCTACTCCAAGGAAGATGAATCCCAGATCACTAAAGATAATCGGATCTTCCGCACTTTGCATGTATATCTCCTTGCCCCACAATTTATCACATTATCGCATGATAGATCAGAGAGAGCTGATCCAAAAGGATTGACACATGCTGAAATCATCCATGAAAGTTCTCATGAATTTTTACAACATAAGAAAATGAATGAGGATATGAGCTCAAACTATTATTTTGTATTGTTCTGCTCTATTTTATTGTTTCCATTCTGTTTCATGGCCAACAACCACACCTCAACCCTGTAACAAACCATCTTGCCCAAACCATCTCCTTTGGCTACAATACCAGGACTTAGAGTAAATCATCACAGAACCTCCCCTCATCTAGAAAAATAACTCGGCACAAACCCTTGAGGCAGGAGCATCTATTATCTTGTTTGAAAAGACATTCCTTTCTTATGAATGCCCAACATAAATGTTGTTTAAGAGTTATATTTGAAAACACTGAAATGGAGGTCAAGCGTTTCATTTTCTAGAGCCAAACACAGTGCCCTGGCATATGATACCTATTCAAAGAATGGTTACCGAATGCCTAAGGGATAGTCATAGAGCTGCTACATAACTTTTAGAATATTTCCATTGGTACAACTTGTGCCTGTCAATCCTTTGAGAAAGACCATGAAATTGATGTGATTTCAAATGTTCAAATAAAAGGGTTTACTTATATATGACAGTCCCTCCTGCCCTACCTCCCTCCCTTTCTTTCTTCCACTTGTTACCTTCTTGCTCTCATTCTTTATTCATGTGTTACTTTATAAATTTTTAATAAATAAAAAGCTACTAATTTAGAAATATAATGTGTACCTAATCTCATACTGAATTTGAAAACAAGAGTTCCCAGTTTTCTAAAAATGTTCCTTTTGGTTGTTATTATAGATACACCAAATTTCACCTTCCTGGTAAAGACACTGCTGAAGTCATCTGTATGGCTGTTAGCATAACTAACATCGTGTTGGGCCCTTAAAGTTTTTCCTGTCCTTCTGCTGACCCTATCCAGGTCTATACTGTACAGCAAATTACTTCTCTGTCATCCAGGGCTTTGTAGTTAATAGATATTGTTTAATAATCATTATGATCTGGCAGCCTCTATGCTCCAAAACAATGATCATCCACAAGACTAGTTACCCATTCCTAAATCTTGACTTAGGAATGCATGTCTTGTTTCCAAGTACCTACCCCCAGGCCCTAGGTTAACTATAAAATTGTCCTAATGGCCCCTCAGTATTGCAGAGTGCAGCTGCAAATGCTTCTGGATTGTGGTTCACCTGATCCAGATCCCACCCTATGAGTAAGTTACCCTATAATAAGCTGATCCATTGATTATATAGAGCTGCCTGTCTTATTTTTGGTCTCAAAATGTCTGCTCAGTTTGGTGGGTGCTTTTCATTCCCTCGTTCTCCAACATCATTTAGTATTAAAAATACCAAGGATCATTTTCTAAAAATATGTTCAACATTTTAACTTACAAAAATTTCATTAAAAGTGAAAATTTTGAAAAGCATTTTGGGAAACACAATGAAAAAATAAATAAGAGTTAGGATGATTTTCAAATCTTCCTCAGTAGGGGACAGAAGTGAACAGTTGATATACAAATCTGTTTATATTGACGCCATTAGACTTGCAAAGACATCATTGTAAGAGCAAATAGTGGGAGATAAAATAAACAGAAGTGAAAGCTGGAGGAAAAAGAAAGTATTAAGGGAGAACCAAGAACATCTAGATGGAGAGGTTCAAGGAGCAAGTCTGAGGAGTAGGAGAGAAAAGGGTGTCAAGTGTGAAAGCCATATTCCACATTCTATACACTACAAAGGTTGGGCAAAATCCAACTAATAATAAATCCAAAGAAATGACATGCGGTTAATCATACTCCAAGAATGGCATAAATGATACATAGACAAATATAGAGAAGGAAAAAAGTAGATGGCAAGCCAACTAGAGAGGAACTAGAGCTTGATGTCTGGAATGAAGAGCTCTGTGGGGAATCACCGAGGATGCAAAGATAACCTGGGTGGCATAGCCAGATCAGCCTGGAAAGAGCACATTTTTTTTGGCTCCACCCTTCCCCATTTCTTGGTGGATACTTGAGCATTGCCTCAGATACCTCCACACTGGTTCTGAGGATGGGTCCTTCTGGCGAGTCCATGCATGAGTCATACCTATTTCCTCCTGCTCAAGCAGCAGTGGGATGTCTGCTGTGACTGGGCCTCAAAGCTCCTCAAGCGAGGTGTCCCTCAAAGGCTGCCCCAGCTCATCACCAAGCCCATGATTCGTGCCATCACTCAGACCAAGTGTGAACAGTGCCCTACAGCTCCTTGTGCCACATGTGATACACGGGCTGCAACACAATGCTGACTTCTGCTTGCAGCATCTTAATGCCCCTGGTTCCACTTTTGACTTGTTCTTATTGCACTGCTCTTCTTGAGACTTAGGCAGAAGTCATGGGGCTTGGGCTACAGTACATCCCGTGTGATGGACACCACACTGCAGCCAGAGTCACCCCTTGGACAATAATCTCAAACCTACCCCCAACATCTCTCCTCCTTTGGTGTAAACTCCTCCTGGGAGGACCTCTGCACAGACCCTCCTGGTAAGTCTCTGAATAGTAATGACTTCTGGATTTCGACTTCTCTGTGCCAGCACCGGATTTTACATGAGTTTTCTTAGTCAATCAATGATTCTTTGGGATGGAAATCATCCCCCACATTACACTTGAGGAAAACTGAGGCTCAGAGAATTAAATGCCTCACCCAACATTTGTCAGCCAGTTTATTAGAGTCAAGATTTATGCTCGAGTGTTCTGCTCTCCAAGAATAAAACTCTTCACAGGTAGACAAAATTCGTTCAGGGGTAATGCAGCTCAGACAGGGGTTCCCATGTACTTAGGGCAAGATTCAGGGCTGTCTCTTGCCTAGGTTTAAAGCCACTACATTCCTTTAAACTGAATATCCAAGGAAGAGGACATGATAAAATAATTTATTCTGCCTCAAAGCTTACGGAATCCCTTAACAACTATTGATTCCTACAAACTAGTCTCAATCGCGTTAGATAGGAGAGGTAAAACGGCTTCAGGCTAACAAAAATTTTGTATGAAGTAAAAAGAAATGGTGTTTTTCAAGACTGAAAAATCCCAAAGATCTGCATTAACACAGTGCAAGCGTACCTGCAATATGTACTTTAACAGAGTAATAGTGTACAATCATAACAGAAATGTTTCTTTAAATATTTCAGTTTTACAAGACAATTAGTGACAAAGAACACAGCCATAGGAAATTAGGTGTCATTGTTTGATGCTGCCGTATGGAGTGGAAACGTTGTAAATTTTAATTCCAAGACCCAAATGATTCTAAGTAAGACAGCAGAGAACAGTCATTCTACCTGATGTTCGGAAGCAACTAGACAACTGTAGGAGTGAATCTGAGTTTGTAAGAAACTGAAAATGACAATCAAAGCATGTGCAAATGTTTGTCTTATATGTATAGGGGGAAAAAAGCTGGCTGTGCAGATTCTAGGTATAAACTGGCAGGGCCGGACATAGGGAAATAATAAAATCAATCTATCGTGTTCCCTTCCCTGGGCTCTCTTTCCTTCCCAGCCCCCATGCCCATGATATTCTCACTCAGGAAGTTCTGTTCTTAGCTGTTCACAAAGCCCTGACTAAAATGTCTTTCAGGAACATACCTCAATATGTGGAATTCTAGGTACTGTTAGAGGCAATGTGGGAACCATTTCACACACATCAATTTTTGTTCTTCCTTTTACTAGTTCATTTGTTCTATTTCTTTGGATTTACATTTAGTTCATTTGTTTACAACATTTCTTAACTTCTACTGTAAATATTCAATTCTGTATCAAAATGAGTCATGACAGAAAATAATACATTCAAATGAGTCAGCTGACAAGAGCTTAATAAAGGAATTATATGCAAGTTGTGGACAGAGTTATGGAGTCTATTTCACATAGTGAAGTCTGAAGTTCATCTATATGTCTGTTTATCCTACAGCAGCATGCGCTTGGGAAGCTTTAAATCCAATTTCCCATTCTCAGTCTTCCATGTTATTCTGATCTCATAGCTTTGTTCCAACTTATTTTTACCTATCCTACACCCCACTTAGTGATTATTGTTATGGTTTTGCTTTCACAGTTGTTTTTTCTTTAGGTTTACCTCTTTTGTTTCTCATGATTTCTTTCTTCTTCTGGATCTCTCTGGGTGCAATTTCCTTCTTTTTAAAGTTCAGCCTTTAGTATTCCTTTCCTTGAGTGGCAAACTGAGCCATTTACTAAAATTATTATTATTTTGTCCTCACTCTGGAATGATAGCTTTTATGTTGATTTCTCAGCACTGAGTTTCCTCACCATGTTTTTGGTACACTTGGGATTCCTCACTGCAGTGGTGCAGGCATAGGATCTCAAGTTTTTGTGGCTGTTTTCCTTCTCTCTCAGAGCGAACTTTTTTGCTGCTTCACCAGACCAGCACATGGAGATTTTCCAGATGATGAAGACTTTGATGCTGGAAGCTTTATATGTGGAGCTCTGGTCTTTCTTCCCTGCCCTGGATGTGCTGTAGCCCTATGTAGACATTCAAACTCCAGTCTCCCACCTCAAGGTCCTCTATTATGAAAAAATCCATGGGTTGCTCCAGTTCAGCTTCTCTTTTATACTCATGCTTTGTTTCTCTTTTCATTTTTACTACCCCCCTTTTTCATTCAGTAACTTGCATGTTCATTAATGTCCACTGCCATACAGTATTTCATTATATGAATATGCCACATTTTATTTATCTAGTCTCCTCTTAATGGACATTTTGGCTCAAAATTATGTCCTTTTGGACATGTGCTCTGTGTACATATATAAAAGTTTCTCTAGAATATACACCGAGAATTGAAACTACTGGATCATAAAGTATGCACATTCTCATCCTTACTAGATTTTGCTGTTTTGTCTTTCAAAGTAGTTGTGCAAGTTGACAATCCTATGAGCAGTATGTGAGAGTTTCTTTAATCCTACATCCTTGCCAATAGTTTGTATCCTGTTTTTTTTGACTTTTTGCCAATTTGACAGGTATGAAATCTATGTTCTTATTTGCATTTATCCTGATAACTCAAGAGGTTGAGCATCTTTTCCCTTGTTTCTCTACTCTTTCATTTCTTTACTCATTGTTCTACTTTTAAATTTCTTCTTATTGATTTGTAAATGTCATATATTCTGGATGCTAATGCTGTATTGGTTATACAAGTTAGAAATATCTCTCCAGTCTGTGGGTTGTCGTCCCAGAATTTTTTTTTTTTTTTTTGCCTTTTGATGAAAAGAAAATTTCAATTTTAATGTTGTTAAAATTGTCTCTTTTCCTTCTGGTCTTGCATTTTTTTGAGGATTGATTAAGAATTTTTTTCCTACTCCAAATTCATAAAACGTCATCCTATATTTTCTTCTAAATGTTTAACATTTTGCTTCTTGCATTTAATTTTTAAAACCATCTTTATGTTTGATGTGAGGAAGGAATCCAATTTTATCTTTTACTCTATGGGTAATCATCAGACTCTTCTTGGTAAGAATTAGGATTGATTTTTGTGAATGGCCCATTGAGGAAAAATGGGCTTACATTGGGTAACCCTCAGCAATTTGTTACAAGCAGCAAGATTTGGAGCAAAAGCTTTTTAAAGATTACTTTAAAACTACTCAAGTTTTGCTCTACTATTGAGCCTTTGTCTGAACTTCTTTCCTTAAGACAAAGAGATAAGTAGTCTTTCACTCTGCAACCCAACACTGAATTTTTCTACTTTAGCAATTATTTCTTTTTCCTGGGAATATCTGTGTCCCCATCTATTTCCTCCACTAACCTGTGGGGCCTTGAGGTTTGGTCCAGTGCCTTCTGATCTTTGCATCCCTGGTGCCTGATATGTAATAGACACTAAACGTTTGGCAGATTAATGAATTAATGAGCATTTTTGGATCACTCAGAGGGGAGTTTGGACGAGCCCCAGCCAGCTTGCTTAATGCTGGATGGAATCCTGTTTGCTCTTCTCATTCCCATGTCTAAAAATTGGGGGAAAAAAAGATATTCTAAGCTATGCAATAATTAGTTCTAGAAGTGTCTTGTCCTAGGCTTTTGTGAATTAATTTGGGAAGCAGCACAATGCCCCATTTACTTTCATTTTACTTTTAAAGAGAGGCAGAGAAACATCATGCATACAAAAAGCTGCATTAGGCTGAACCCAGCTCCAAGTGGTTAAAGAGTTACAATCCAATCCCATGCACATGATTCTGATCTTTTTTCATTTGTTTTATCTCAATAATTATTTGTTTCATATCTCAGTTTTTTTACCTGCCTTAACACATTTGAACTCTGTAAAATTCTCCTTTGCACATGAATTAGTGTGAAATTTATTACCATATTCTTTCCACTTATTAAAAGGGATGTACTTTACAAATATGACTGTAGTGCAAATGTATTATTTACATCCCGAGCCTTAGCCTTCATAACTGCTTAATATGGATAAGGTGTTTCGTTTTCCGATGGAGTCCAGCTGCATCACTGGCATCAAACTTGTAATTGCCTCTTTGGGATTTAAAACCATTATAGTTGTGCTTTTATGTTCTCTTTTGTTTTGCTTGAATCACTTTTTCAGGTCTATGAAGTACAGCTGGCACAATAAAAGTTTGATCAGTGCATAACCAATGCAGTGTATATTTCTTCCAGAAATATAAAACCCAGGTGAAAAATGTTAATCTATGAAAATTATCTCTGTCAGCTACTTGTTCTTGGAATTTAAATGGGTTTCAATCTTGAGGTAAGGTCTGAGCTTGGATTTCTGTTAAAGTTTTCTGAGTTTGCCAATGTTGTACACTGATGTGTATGTTAGGGGCTGCAGGATACAGAGTTTCTATTATTGAAAAAACAAATCATTTTATTGCCTCTAAAATACTCTACATTTATTTATTGATTTTAACATCTTTATTGGAATATAATTGCTTTACAATGGTGTGTTAATTTCTGCTGTATAACAAAGTGAATCAGCTATACATAAACATATATCCCCATATCCCCTTCCTCTTGTGTCTCCCTCCCACCCTCCCTATCCCACCCCTCTAGGTGGTCACAAAGCACCAAGCTGATCTCCCTGTGCTATGTGGCCGCTTCCCAGTAGCTATCTATTTTACATTTGGTAGTGTATATATGTCCATGCCACTCTCTCACTTCGTCCCAGCCTACCCTTCCCCCTCCCCTTGTCCTCAAGTCCATTCGCTATGTCTGCATCTCTATTCCTGTCCTGCCCCTAGGTTCTTCAGAACCTTTTTTTTTTTTTTTAGATTCCATATATATGTGTTAGCATACGGTATTTGTTTTTCTCTTTCTGACTTAACTTCACTCTGTATGACAGTCTCTAGGTCCATCCACCTCACTACAAGTAACTCAATTTCGTTTCTTTTTATGGCTGAATAATATTCCATTGTATATATGTGCCACATCTTCTTTATCCATTCATCTGTCGATGGACACTTAGGTTGCTTCCATGTCCTGGCTATTGTAAATAGATCTGCAATGAACATTGTGGTACATGACTCTTTTTGAATTACGGTTTTCTCAGGGTATATGCCTGGTAGTGGGATTGCTGGGTCGTATGGTAGTTCTATTTTTAGTTTTTTAAGGAACCTCCATACTGTTCTCCATAGTGGCTGTATCAATTTACATTCCCACCAACAGTGCAAGAGGGTTCCCTTTTCTTTGCACCCTCTCCAGCATTTATTGTTTGTAGATTTTTTGATGATGGCCATTCTGACTGGTGTGAGGTGATATGTCATTGTAGTTTTGATTTGCATTTCTCTAATGATTAGTGATGTTGAGCATCCTTTCACATGTTTGTGGGCAATCTGCAAAATACTCTATATTTAGACTGGTTAAATAATGTACACTTGGATTGTCTTAAATATTCTCTTGATTAGAAAATGGGGACAATGAAATGAAATATTTTGTTTTTAATTTTTTTAGGGGGACAAATTATCACAAACCCAAATTTTTAAAAATATAAACATTATGGTTATAAAGAAATATATTTCAAAAACCCTGGCAATTTAAAACTGACTACTAGCATGTTTTTTCTTTTTTGGAGACAAAGTTCCGAGAATGACCAGTTTCACTTGAAGGTGGTATTATGATTTCAAAACGGTGTGACTGTCTCTAATTTCTAAGTGCAAGCAGGGTTAATCATGGACAGATGTTCACCATCAACTCTAAATTTCTTTGTTCTTGTCCATTAAAATTAGCTATATTTTGAAGGAAACACAAAGCTGTGTCCACGGCTCCTCCTTGAAAAAAAAACCCTTTATACTTTATATGGAAAATATGGCAGTGATAGCCACTGCCTCCAAAGCTCTGGATCCACCATTTCTACCACTTGGGATCAACCTGGACTGTAACACAGATGTCTCTGTCTTATTTGTCCCCAGACTTTCCTGCCTATGCATTTTCTCCCCCTGCAGGGCACGAGTGTTTACCTGGATTCTTTGCTCCTCCTCTTTATCCTAAATCTGATCCTTGTAAAGAATTGATATTAGTCAACTCCTCAGAAGTATAAATTAAAATCACCCTTCTATCTTTTCCCTGACATCTTAAGTCTAGAATTTGTTATTGTGGAATGAAGTGCTGTATCCCTAGATAAGTACATGTAAGCAGGAGCCCCGGAGAGCAGGGAGAGTGAGGTCATTCCAGTTTCCACAACGTTTAGGCAGCCATGAGTTCTGCCTGGTGGCTGGACTGGGACTAGGGGAAGGACAATGGGGCACTAGACTTGGGTGTAAAATGTAAGGTGGCACACACACACACAAAAACCTCTCAGTAATCAGTAATCAAGGTAAATATTTTAGTACAAAATTTCAGAAATAAATTTTTGGTATTTTGTTCATCCCAGATGACGATGTACCTCTTAAAATTGAGCCTGAGGTGAATGATTCATCCTAGAACTGGTCTTTCTTGGTCATTCTATTCCAAACATCATCTACAGAAACTACTTCTGCCTAGTATCTGCCTGATACCTTGGGCATCAGGGATAGTCTGAACTAAGCTCTCCCCGTGGAAGGCAGATAATCAGCTCATTACATGGACTCTGAGAAGAGAGTTCACTGTCACAGCGTGCCTGGCACAAAAAACAACAAATGTTCAAGAAATAGTTTGAAATAGGATTGAATGAGTGAGTCAGCACATATTCGGTATTATTAGTGCATCAATGAAGAGGAGACTATTTAAATGTGCTCATTAAATGAAGGCTACTTCCACGTCTGTCGGCTACCCCTCTGGAAAGCAACTTAAGTAACAATAAACCTTAATACAAAATGCTCTGTTTTAAGTCACCACGATATAAATTAGACATGCAGCTGGTAGCATAAATATAATACTTTTTTTTTTTAAGAAAAGGTCTTCAATTTCTTATACAAGGCAAATATAATAAGCAAGTTATTTTAGTAACCATATTCCTATTTAATCTTGGGATGAACTAGGATAATTTTACTTTTTTGGTGAGAAAAGGCACTTTTTTGATGGCAAATTAAATTGTAGGCCTATTGAGTTTTAAACCTATGGAATTATAAGAACTTAGCTTTGGGATACCTTATTCAACCAAAATCAGGTCCATTTTCCTCTGTGCCTTGAAAAATATGTCAAATCTTATTGTACTGAATAGTAAGGAGGTAATGTCTGTGTCAGTTAATTAGTTCATTAGAGCACAGACATATTTGTTATAGATAGCCAATCAAGTCCCATTCTCTATAATAAAGAGTATCAGATCATTTAAAACAGTGAAAAACCCAAGAATCACTTACATAGCATTTGCTTAAACTTCCAAGTTTTTACATATTTAAATATGCACAGGTCTGGTGCTCTTGGAATTCAGTTTAAATAAAACAGCTAAAACACATGGTGAAGACCCAGTCAGGAAGAGTTGGGAATTATATCACTTCCTTTTCTTACCTGTGCCTAGAACTTTCACCCACCTCTCTGTGCCATGCTAGAGTTTGACCAAATCACCTTTTAGAAAGAGGCGGGCTTCTTTGATTTTATTTGTGGTTCAGTCGAGAACATTCAAAATCATTGAGCAGAGATGAATATGAAGGGAGGACCAGGCGGAGGTGCTGAGGCAGGTAAAGGCAGCGGGAGCGTTTCCAGCTGAGACACAGACCTGGGGTGCAGTGTCGCAGCCTTTGGAGTCTGGTCGGAATCACAGAAATGTGTGGGGACTGAAGTGGGCTGAAAAGGCGGGGGAAGCACGATCATGTAAGGTCTAAGTTTTCATCTTGTTCTGAAAACCATGGCGCTACCGAAAGATTTTAAACAGAGGGGTGACATATACGACTAGATTTGCATTTTGTAAGGATCCGTTTAGGGGCAGGAGGAGTTTGGATTGGAGCAGGGACAGGACTGGAAGCCAGCGGACAGGCAGACACTGGTACAGTGAATGTTATGATAATTTGACAGCTGAGAGTGGTTTGAACTAAGATAGAGGCTCTGAGGACGGAAAAGAGAGCACAGAGCTTAGAGTCTGTAAATACTTTCACTAAAAATACCTTTTGCTGTTTGCAAGCTCCAAAGGAAGTAAGCTAAACAAGAGATGGCAAATGATCAGATTTTGGTAAACTCTCTGGAAAATTTCACTAAGAATTTGAAGCAGTTCACCTCAGATAAATTGGGGTATAGATAATCCCAAGCAGAAATATAAACGTGTGCAGTCCAGGTATAGTCAGGCCCTAATGAATAAGCACATTGGTCATTATTCACTACAGTGAGGCTACGTCTGTGCTCTGGCCACCAACTTAAAACTTTGCTCTGCTGGTGGATCCACAACATATTCCACTGGATAAAAAGAAATTTTTTTAATCTTTTTTGACTATTTCAAGTTACTATTTATTTAACACAGATTTATGTATTTAGGTTTGGAAAAGTGTTACTTTGTGGAACGTAGTAATAATTACATTAAAAAGCTTTTACACACATGCACACAAATGTAGTGCCAGGCACATTCTGTGCATGTTTTACATGATGGTGAAGGTTTTCAGCCTATTGGTGTTTCAATTGATTATCTCAAAAATATCCAGGATCCTGCGGATCCTGCCATGGGGTCAGCAAAGAGAAACCCCATGGCTACATTCATTCATTTAACAAGCGCCAGTTGAAGAGAGTCTTAGCAGCTAGAGGCTCTAGCTTAGCAGCTAGAGCTGAATGGCTCCCAAAGGATTCATCGGTGGGTGGCCCCTTTCTTTCTCACACTCCCTCCTTCCCCAAAACACAGTGGTCCCCAGGGGAGGTAGCTCTTCTTTGTTAGTGGACATACACTCTCCCTGTGCCAACAGGCAGCTGAGCTCTGTTTCCAAAACTCTGCCTTGCATCAGGCACAATCATAATAATGATAAAATATATAACATACATTATAATAATGATATATGTGTATTATATGTAATATACATGTGCATCATTGAGTACCATAGATATTAGGTCCTTGCATATGTATCAAATGATTGGCACGCCATATATATGTTTATATCATTGAAACCATAGCCCAGGCACCTGTATCACATCCTTTGGCTCGTGTTCGATATCAGTGACAGCTCACCTGATTTTGGACTCACTCACCTTAAGTGGCGCCATGTGTCTCCATCTTCTGTCCCAGAGCCTTCTCCACTCTGCGAGAGAGTGCATCAACCTCAGAGGCAACCCTCAACCTACGTGGGATGGGAGCCAGTGGGTAAAGGAGGCAGCCTTTCCAGATACTCGTGGACACTTCTGGGAGTGCACTCTGCACCCTTCTGAGGAGGTCTCACTGGAATCCAGACCCTGTAGTCCTCAGCAACCCCTCCATGACGTCCCCTTGTATTGGCTTTTCCTTGTTCCTGTCACACTCTCCCGACCCTCACTCCTGCTTCCCGTGATCCACGCTCCCCAGATAAACAGCTGTACCCAAGTCCTTACCTTGGACTTTGTTTTTGGAGTAATTCCAACTAAAACAAAAGCAATGTCCGGCACACAGTAGGTCCTCAACAAATGTAATCTCTTGACCCCTTCTTCCCATGGTAAAAATGAGAATTCAGAGGCTCAGGGGCACTGAGTAACTTGCTGGAGACGACACAGCCTGAAACCAGCAGAGAATTCAAGTCAAAGCTTCTTCCTAGTGGTTTCTGTCTTAGAAGCTGGCTTTTGCTCTGTCCACAGCAAACCAATGAGGACCCCTAGTGGCATGAACAGCATGGACATACAGCAACCAAAGGCCATGCCTTTCAACAGCCTGACACCATTCAGAAAAGGGGTGTGAAGTTGGAATCCGCACCGGGATTCCTGGGAGAAGTTCAGCCTAGCAGGTTACACACAGGCTTCAAACCATCAAGGGTGGTTCCACAACCATGGGAGCTGCCCCAAAGATGACATGTCTCTTTCCTGTAGAGGAAAAATGAGCATCTTATTCCCAGGTTTCCAAAGGAGGTTTCTCTCTCTGGATCTTAAACCTCATTTTATTGGGTCGGATAATTTCTAACCTTTCCTGTATTTGCTAATTACTTTATTCATCTATTTCTGAAGTAAGGGAGACTCCTATCCTCTAGATGGAGCATCAGTGAGAGAGGGAGAGCAGGGGACAGGGTCTACATCAAAACTGGGGCAGATTATTGGGCTTTAGTGGAGGATGCACCCCTCCTCGTGTTGGAGCGTTTTCTCACCAGGCTGGGCACAGATGCCCACCAGCCTCCTACACTGCAGCAAATTCGAGGAGCAGAAGTCTTATTCCTGCTCCTTTCTGAAGCCCTTGCAGCCTACAAGTATTCATTCCAGAGATGTCTGGTGGGTGTCTGTCTTCGACATGTGCACGCACTTCAGCCCCCATGAAGCCAACCGGACTGTTCCACGTCCTATTCTAACAAGGTTTCTTTATTGGGCATGCCCTGTGCCAACTGTGTCACCCTCTACTCTGGGAAGCTTGGGTATATGGAGTCACTGTTCTGGGTGGACTCAATCAAGACCTATGCGAGGTTGCTCAGTGGTGAGGAAGCAGATAGAGCAGATGGAGACCCAGTGGCAGAGCACAAACCCGAGAATAGACGTAATGGGTGCCAAACCAGCCTGGGACACGAGGGGGAGTAAGAAGGAGGCGGAATTTGGCTTTACTGGTCTTTTTAGCCCAGTTGGTGAAGCCACCCCCTCTCCTTTACCTGCTCCTTTCGTAGGGTACAGCGCAAGTATCAAGAGTCCAGGATCCCCCTAAATGCAGGGCAATCTCCCCAAGTCTTCCTCCCCAGGGACTGCCTGCTTGTAAGCAAGACTGATTACAGACAGATAACATGGGGGAAGTGTAAAACAAAATAAGCTAAGTGCAAAGGGCAGATATGAAACAGATTTTTTCCAGGGCTCCAACTGTGGTAGATATTATAAGCAGAACAGATTTCATATGGAAGACATTGACAAGGAATAAACATAGCACCCAAAGCTAGCGTTTTCAAGGATTTGCTTCTTTGAATGTAAGTGTTTAAAGAAAAAAAATCACATACTTATCAAACAATAGGCAGCAAAATCTCTCCCCCCAAATGGCAAAGGCAGATCAAACCTAGGTATGGGTTACCTGTATTTGCAAGACCTGCTTCAAAAATCCCATTTCAATTTGCTATGAAAGCATGTGCTGCCCTAGCTTTCTAATCTATGTTGAACGCTCAAAGGTTAAAGAGACTTGGCTGAATTTGTCTTAAGATATACCCTTTGTTCTGATTCAATCATTTATTTGAATTTAATATTTTAAAGGACACTTCAAACAGACTTCACAAAGCCCCGTTACCATCAGGACCATATTTATTATTTAATATTTAACTGGGGAGATTTGTCAAAACCCTTAAGAATTAATGGTTACAAACTTGTGGAGTTAAAAGGTTTGTAGAGGAAACCATTCTCAAACAACAGGGGGACAATCCCCTTGTAGGCTGAGCCCCCGCAGACCGGGCCACCGCCATAATGTGAATAAAATTTGTGATCTAGTGACATGTTGAACCCATCTCGCCAGAAAAAGCAGGAAGTGTAATTGCCTTTAAATAAATATTCTAATGTGCTTAACTTCTGAATTGTAAAGCTCAGCTTGTGCCTTAAGAAAGGAGATGAGAGTGAGAGCAAAGCAACTTGAAAGGAAATTGTAAACAAACTGTTATTTCAGGTCTTCTACAAAGACACAGAGAGAGTCCCAGAAGTCAGGATCAATCCAACCACATTAAAATGTACCTTTGCCTAAAAGATCTTCAGACTTGGGGGAAAATGTTTTTTGATCTTCAGGATCCATAGATGGTATCTATAGCTTTATGATGCCAAATATCAAGAAGAAAATTCAAAGCCTGAATATCTTTATACAGGTGAGTGGGTCATATTTTAGATATGACAGATCATAGTGATTATTGAATTGTTCATTCAGATATTCCTGTGTCCTATAGACCAACAAGGTTGTTGGGTGGAATTTGTCATAGCTTTCGATGTCTTTACAGGGGTTCAATAATCTTGATTAACTGCCCCAACTATGCAAACTTCCTAAAAATAAAAATAGGTGAGGCTCTGTCAGCTACAGGCCAAGAATGTCACAGAATACATGTCAGGCATAATGTTGACCAGGTCCAGATTGAGGAATGGAATACCCAAGCTGCAATTTCTGGCTATAAAAGGATGCACTTAAGAAGGTTAATCATCAGAGCCTCACAAACACCCCCAGACTGACAAGAGTAGGGCTGTGGTAAAGGGTAGGCCATGGGAGCAAATCTCAATTTTATGAATAATGCCACAAAGTAGTGCAGTTTACAGGCCACATGCCTCTGTCTTAGCTTATACTTGGCCAGTTGAAGGGCTAAGCCAATCTGGAGTAGCTGTAAATGACACGTATAGAAACCATGATGGCCTAGGGGGCTGTCTCCCACCTCCAATATGGAGGAGCCAGACTCTCTAGGCAAGAGTGAGTGAAACAGCGGCCTCAAAACAGTGAAAAGACAGCCCCTGCCAGTGGCTTCAGAAAGCGTGAATGGGACTGACAATGGGTGGCATTCTGCAGCCTGGACCACACACGGTAGGCCAGGTACTAAATGACACAGAGAAAAAAGCCATGGGCTCCAGAATGCAGAATTGTTTCTGGCTGTATTTCCTACTCTGTCTTCTCAAGCATCTGGAACCTTTATCTGCCAAAATAAAACTGCAGAAAATATAAGCTGTTTTTATTTCTTTTTGTCTAGAACTAAAATACATGTGAACAGGGATCTATAAAATTGCCAGCGAAGCCATCATAATACTTAAAATAAACAAACATCTATATCTGCTCCTACTCCCAAAGGTGAAGATTCACCAGACATATGAAAAGATTCACTTGACCAAAAGAAGCAACAGAACCAAATTCCCAAAATGATATAGGTTTATGACAAGAAATTTAAAAAACTGTGTATTTGAAGCTGTGTATTAAGTATATATGACAATACATACTGTTGTAAATTCAGTATCTTTCAGAGTTGCATCTCTGCAAAGAAAAAAAAAATCTGCTTCCAGAAGAGAATGCTGTCAGACAAAATACAGGTTTTTCAAATGTAAAAGTCCTAGTGAAGTGGTGAATAGCAGAAAATGGAATCTGTGAATTGGAACACTAGAGCTTCACCCAGAGACCTCAGTGTAAGACGATAAATACAGAGCAAGCAACAAGTGGAAAGATAAGTGACACAGATGATCGATCCACAAGATGTAGTATGAGTATGATGACAGAATAAAGAAAATAGAAATATGCAGGAGACATAATTATTTACGATTGAAATAACAACAGAAAGATTTCTGTGATGAAAAAAATGCTAAATGAATCTGGAGTTCATGGGTCCAGTACAAAAGGTAATGAAGAAAGGCACACACACGTACACACACACACAAACTCTAGTTATGGTTTTCTATTTGAAAGACAAAGAAAAAATATATATATATTTAGGCATGAGTAATTTTTTTTAAAAAAGGTAATCAGATTAGAACTCAAAGCCAGAAAATAATTGGGGTGAATATGTAAAGAAATTTTAAGAATAACAAAAACAGATTGCATGCCATTTATGTTTGAAGACAAGAGAAACATTTTTTTCCTGATAAGCAAGGGCTATATACGTTTATCACCCATATGCTTTTTCTGAAAATTGTCCTCAAAAAAGTATTTCAGTTCATTGAGAAAGTAACAAAATAAAGCATTTAAACATTATATATGTAAAATGTTGTTTAAAAGAAATGGCAGTGAGCAATGAAGGCAGTAAAGTTCAGTTAACAGCTAAACAATTGCTAATATGATTATAAAAAATGCAAATATCAAACATAATTCTTGAAAGAAGAGATACAAATTGTATTTCAAGAAATGAATATAAAAGCCCCAAATTATTTAAAGTCAACTGAGCATAGGAGATGGGAGGAGACAATAAAAGCAGAAATATCTACTCTGGGGGGAAAGCGAAGGTGGGGAAATTAGCAGAAACTGATTAAACCCTAACTCTGATAAAGATGGATTCAAATATTTTCAATAAAAGATAATGACTACTTGAGAACAATAAGTTTAGAAATCTCAAACCACTACTTGAAAGAAATGTAAGCAACAAAGATAACAAAGGAAAAGGGATGATCGACAACAAAATAGGATGACATATAAATATAAAAAAGATTGAACTGCAAACAATTCAAAATATCCCATAACATGGGACTAGTTGAATAAATTATGGAATATCCATGCCCACAACTGAATACTCTGCAGTCATAAAAATGACGTGCACTTTGAAAAGCTGACACCAGTAAGTAGAGATATGCACATACATGCACACACACACACACACACACACACACAGACACACACACCCCAATATGGAGAGACTGACTCCACTTTTGTTAGACAGATACAAGGTGACACTCAAAGTATTTATCAATATATACAGCACCGATTCTTTTTTTTTTCCACTGAAGTAAAATTGCTTTACAATGTTGTGTTAGTTTCTGCTACACAATGAAGTGAATCAGCTATATATACACCTATATCCCCTCTCTCTTGGACCTCCCTCTCACCACCCCCCCCATCCCACCCATCTAGGTCATCACAGAGCACCGATATACAGCACTGATTCTGACCAATCAGAATAAGCCTTAAACAAGTGATCCAGCTGCAGCATCAGTGCAAACCCCAGGAATGTTAGAGATATATCCGTAGAGAAGTATGAATGCATATAGACACTAACAGTTCTAGATGTAGCTATACATAAAAATCAGGAAGGGTATAACCCTAAATATTTACAGTGGTCATCTTTGGATTGTAAGATTAAGGGTGATTTTTATTTTTCTTTATGCTAAACCATGAATATAAAATAATAGTTTTAAAAGGGCAAGGATTTTAAATTGCTTTTCCTAGAAAGCTAATGCATTCCTTCTCACATGCTGTGGCACATATTTTCAGAAGAGGTGGCTACAGTGTGGGTGTACAGAACACAAAGTTCCTTACCATAAGCCAATTGGTCATTCTGGGACATGAAGTGTTCAACCTCAGTTCATTAGCATCATCCTTTAACTACAGCTGATTGCTAAAAAATGTGAGGCCAAAAACAAAACTCAATAACTTCTTATCTAAAACATGGGTTAGGAAAAATAATCCATTGAAAAAATATCTTTTTTCCTAAAAAATATGACTCAAATATAAAACACATCTAGTATGTGGCATAGGGTTTTTAATTATCTGAAGAAACATATTTTTTTTCCATTTCACCTTCATAAAGCATTTATTAATAGCATTTATTTTTTTCTTTCAGATGGAATTTTGAAGGTTCAGTTCTCCAGATTTGGGCCATTCCCTTTCACATTCTTAAAATCTGCATCATGATTCACTTTTATGGGACTAATTAGGTTCTAAGATACTGCGCTCAGGCTCTCACATTAAATAAATAATTAGCCCAGCTCTCCCCTTTGGGCCCTGTAGAGCACAGCTATATGCCCTGCAGGGTGGAAGGGTTTGAATTCTCCCATGCACATAAACTCACTTGGTAAGGTGGCTCACTGGCTTTTCTGAAGGCTGTTCTGAGATCAGCAGGTTGAAGGCTTCTGCTGAAGAATTGTTAATCATCCAGCGCAAGCCATGAAACAATCGAAAGTCTGTCTCATCTTTGAGAAAGTAATCTCCAAATTGTGTTCATATCAAAATAGAAAATAAGAGAAGTGAGCTGTGCTGGGGAAGATGAGGTTTTTACAAGCATGGGAAACACTTTGGCTCCACCAGTCAACCAACAAGCAGTTGTTGTGTACAGACTATCGGGCAACATTGTCCTTGCTGACAGGGTATATACAAAGCAATAAGTTATTTACAGTTTATTAACATACATGGAAATACAATAAGAAGGAAAAGGCATTTCAGAGAGAGGATGAGATTGGTTTCAAGTAAGTTGTGCTGGAAATGAACACAGATCATTTAAGAATGACTTTTAAGTGCTCTGTCAGTGATTTAAAACATGGCACTAGGCACCCAGCCAGACAGCCACCTACTAGTGGCAGTTCAAACTTTGAGAAGAGATTGAACTCAGGGAGGATAGTTTAAAGAGAGAAGAGGAGGGGATAAAGTAGGAGCCCTGGAATCATGCATGGAAAGAAGAGACAGGAAGGAGGCCCATTGCTCGGCAAACAATGGAAGTATGATGCAGAAAGGCAGCGAGGATTTGTGCATTCTCTAGGCTAATCAAATGCTTGGATCGTCTGTCCAACCACCTCCTCTGCTGGCAGCTCTCTGGGTCCTGGACCTTGGTTACACCTTCCCCTTTGGTGCCCTGCAATCTAATTGGTCATCTACCTTGGCTCCTTCCTGTTCCCTTTTCTCCATCCCTGCTTCTCTTCCCCACTTCCTACCTCCCTCATTTAGTCCCTTGGTTTGTATTCTCATTTGCTATCACTCACACATCTTACTTTCTCCTGTGCTGTACCTGGGGCACATGACTAATTTGGGAGAATGAAGTTAATATTAGCCTTGTTTTTGTTAAATGCTTTACATATACAGACATTTCTGAAGCCTTAGAAAACCTTCCAGAGCACTTGCAAAGTATTTCTATGAACTGAAACAATGTGAAGGCTTAGCACGAGAGGCCACCCTGGCACAAAAACCTGAGAAAACAGGGTAGGAAAAGCAAAATGGGTTCTTATTGATTACTAACATTGGCACAGCCCTATACACATTGCTTTTACAATTGTGGTCTCCTTTTACCCTCAACATAAAGCCATGAGGTGGTGAAAAGAAAAATAATAATGTCGATGCTGAGAATAAGAATAACAAACAACAATACTAAGGACTTTTCACTAATTATCTCAGTTACTCCTCACAGCCACGTATGAGAAAGGGAGCACTGTTATCTCCACTTTGTCGATGAGAAAACTGAGGAATTGAGATTTCGAGTAGTATGTATCCTTTGATCCAGCAGTTCTATTTTCAGGTATCATCCTGCAGATCTACCTCCATATGGGCAACGTGTTGTATGTACAAGAATATTAATTGCAGCCTTATTTGTAGTAGTTGAAAATTGGAAACAACCGAAAGGTCCATCAATTGGTGGCTAATACAAGTAAATTACTGTACTCTCATACAATGTGAAACATTCACGCTTAAAAAGTACAAGGTAGGGCTTCCCTGGTGGCGCAGTGGTTGGGAATCCGCCCGCCAGTGCAGGGGACACGGGTTCAAGCCCTGGTCTGGGAAGATCCCACATTCCACGGAGCAACTAAGCCTGTGCGCCACAACTACTGAGCCTGCTCTCTAGAGCCTGCGAGCCCAACTACTGAAGCCCATGCTCCTGCAGCCCGTGCTCTACAATGAGAGAAGCCACCGCAATGAGAAGCCCGCACACCGCAATGAGGAGTGGCCCCCGCTCAGCACAGCTGGAGAAAGCCCGCGCGCAGCAACGAAGACCAAAAATAAATAAATAAAATAAATAAATTTATATATTAAAAAAAAGTACAAGGTAGTTTAAGAGTAAGATGCAGAAGAGGGTCATGGTATGCTATCATTCGTGTGTGGGGAAATACACACACACACAAGTACAGCGACTATCACTGAAGCACACACAGGAATTAGTTGTTGCCACTGGGGAAGGGACAGAGAGGCTAGGGGTCGGGGAAGGAGACTAACTTTTTATTGAATATCTTGTACACTTTTTGAATTTTGTACCATGTACATGTACCCTCCATTCCAACTCTTTAAAAACATTTCAAAAGTAAATAATTTTTATAAATAATAAAAAGTACAGTCACATAGAGAGCAACCGAGGGGGTGGGGACTGGGTGCTGAGCCGCAAAGCCCCGGGTGCTGAGTGCAAAGGCCTGGCGTCCACCACAGCGCTGATGAGGAATCCACCACCCCTGTTTTCACAGATGAAGAAACTGACACCATGAGCTTAAAGGGCTTGCCCAAGATTACAAAACCACTAATGGGTGAGCCAGGGCTTGAATGCCAGTTGCCCAGCTGTAATGATGGCAGTTTCCTTTTTATTGCTCAATCATCAAATCCCACATGGAGAAGGCACAATAGAGAGGAAAGAGCATGGGGAATTAAAATAGAAATTTCTTTCTGAGAAGAAGGAAATGAAGGGACGTTTAACACATGAGGATTTAACTCTTAACCACCATGGCTCCCTCCTCGCATCTCCTAATCAGTGAGTATCACTTGGCACCTACCCAATAATAAAGGCAAGACTGTACATGAATAAGTTATTGTCGCCTTAAATAGACTTGAGGTTCTTGAAGGCTGCAGCCATTCATTCATTCATTCATTCACTCATTCAGCAAATACTTATTGAATGTTCTATCTGGGCAAAGAACAGACACAGCCTCTTATCCTCAGAGAATTCAAAGGCTAATTGGGAGAGACTGTTTCTCATATGTCACTCTATCCCCCAAGATGGGTCATTAGAAACATAGTAGGTCACCAAAAAGAATTTACTAAATAAATAAGTCTGAATGAGCACAATATCCCTCCTAAACATTGTGAAAGATAGTTTCCTCTCCTAAGAGCTCCTCCTCACCTTGTCCTGAACCCCCTTCCCCATGATACAGTCCTTCACTGAGTCTCTAAACCGGAATGATAAAACTTTTCATTCAAGGGCATGGAAATCAAGATGGTAACTTTGGCTTAAAACAACAATAACAACAAAAACCCTGAAAATATTGGATCCCAAGCTATAGTGTTTCAGCAAAGAAATGTGATTCCCTTTCTATATTCTCATTTTATTTTTAAGTGTTTTGCTGCAAAGTGGGTGAACTGTCCAGCTCCATGTCACAGCCTGCAGCACAGCAAACTGGCGTTTTCTGAAGCCCGTAATGTGATAATTAAATTGCTAACAGGCACCTTAGTGATGGCATTTGCTGAAGATGTGAAAGCCCTCTCACAATTGCACCTTTCTGGAGGGGACTGGTCAGTGGGAGCATAGTGATCAACTCTGGGTGTCTTTTTTTTTTAATATATTTTCTTCCATGAGTACATTAAATTTTTATGTGGAGTGAAATGGGACAGGACTTGTTTCCCTTCCACTGCACAATGATTTATTACCCAAAAAAGACCGCAGAACTAATTAGCAGAGTAATTAATTAATATAAATTTGCATATTTGCATTTGCAATTAGTGCAGCCGACTGATTAGTCTGAAAATGAGAAGTTTGACTCATTAGATGTTAGTGTCTGCTGGACCAGAAAGCGGCTGCCAGATGAGGCGGAAAAGGGTGGAATAAGCATGTGTGTTTCTTTTGTTAGAAGAACGGAGAATATGCTCAAATATCTGGGGCCAGACATCAGGGTTCGCAATTTTTTTTAAAAAAGTAGTAAATTATTTGCTTCCATTTCTGCTACTCAATGTTCCTTGCCCTTTTGCCTACAGCAAGTTATTCCAACCAACCCTGGAAGTCAATGTGCCCCTCAGACCGGGCTCCTCCTATTCCCCAAAGGCAGAGGGGTCTCTGTTGTTTGTGGGTGAGTGGGAAATCTGTCCTGGTTTGATGTCCCAGGAATTTGACTCCTGCACTCAATTCAGTGGTTCTGTCAAAACAGTTCTCTAGTGCTGATGAGGACCCTCAGGGGACTGCGGAGCGTTCACTACCTTCCCTTCAGGGGGTTCTGATTGCCTTCTCTTTGTTCCTCCAGCTGATAGCTGAGCTCAAAGCTCTCCTATCTAGTTGACTGAGTGAATCCATTTTTGCAGAATGACACGGGGCAAATAAACTATAAACATACACACAGACACGTAGACACACAGACTTCAAATAACAGACATTAAGCACCCATAGTAAAATGAGGGACCTGCTCAAAATTTCCAGGGAGGTTGGGGAATCAGGGTGAATAAGAAATAGCATCTTGATTTGACTTCACTAAATATATTTTCAGGCTAAGGATGCACATCGCAGTAGGAGAGAGCCTGACTTGGTATGAATGCTTTTTTTAGTAAGAAGGGATACATTTAGTCTCAAATCAAACCAAAAGGGAAATAAAAAATTATTTCATTTGTTTTCTTAACATTCTTTCTAAAACTGAAATGAATTGTATGTACTCTCCTTGGTGTTCGTATACCTTTTACAGATGCCAAAAGAAATTTCTGAAAATATGTCGCTTTAGCTCAATTCTACAGATTCTTTGTAGATGAAAATTACCATTGAGCTTTGTTAATTTATTAGATAACTTTCTAAACCACACAATTAGTGATGTTGTGGGTCAAATCCTGTCCTCAGGAGCTAGAGAGAGTCTAGAGAGGAAATATACATGCATATTACATCAGAGTTGTACTTTTATTCGTCCCATCTCTTTCTTCTGCATTATATTTTCCAGGTTCAAATAATATCCAATGCCTCCCCCACCCCAAACCCTAAGCCAGGGCCTCTGCCTTGCACATTCCAGGGGACAGCCATCCCATAGTGGCCCTACTTGTCCTTCAAAGCTCCCTCAGACCTCACCTCCCCAACTCTGCCCACACAGCAATTTCCTTGCTACATATTTTGTCCTCCAAAGCACCTGGGCCTTGCCCCTGACACACTGCTTGCCAGACAGTATTCCAACCATTTCTTTATACCTTCGCCTCACTTCTTAGACTGATCAATTTTTTGACATAGCTGTCTTATACTTGCATCTTTGTATCCCAGAGCCTGGCATACTACCTGATACATAGTAAAAAATAAATAAATGCTTGTTAAATCACTGCATGGATGAATTAATGAAGGCACTTATGGTTTGATTATAGAATACATTCATCAAGGGATTTGCCTACAATGTAAAAAAGCAGCTCCAAAACATATGCAAGGACATAAGTAACTCGAAATGCAGTCAAGTAAAACAAAAGAAAATAAAAATGACCGGTCGATCAGTACAGTTCCCAGTTCAAACTTTTACTTGGGGTCTGTACTTCATTTGTCTTGGTTTTTCCCTCTCTCAGTGCTTAAAGGAAAACCTCTGGTGCTTAACTGTTTGGCATTTTACCAAAAAAATTACTGATTTTTCACATATAAGTTCAAAATAAAGACTTAAACAAGTAGCTTGAATATTATTTTCAACCATAACCTAAAGGTAACATATGACCAGTAGTCCTAAAGAATTGGAGCTGGTGAGTAGGATTAATAACAAATGTAAAAAATTTAGTGGTGAGGCAAAGGCTTAATGTGGTATTTGAATCTACAATGAAAGGAAACAAGTTTATTTTGATCAGTTATCAAATTTTTTTTGTTTGTTTGTGTGTATGTTTTGCTGTCAGTTATACAGTCTTTCCTGGTAGACCCTAATCAGGTCTTTTTCAACAATGTACTCTCCTGTCCCCAGGGCAGGCATCTAGCACAATGGCTGTAATATGCGGGCACTTGATCAAGGCAAAGTAGACCTTAATAAGATCACGTGGAACTTAACTAGATATTACTTCATAACATCTATACAGATGTCACCATAGATCCTAAGATACATTGAGAGCAAATTCTTGGTTATAAACTTTTTCTTTGCCTACAGATTTTATACACAAATACTATACTGGTAGT
Source organism: Eubalaena glacialis (assembly GCF_028564815.1). NCBI lineage: Eukaryota > Metazoa > Chordata > Mammalia > Artiodactyla > Balaenidae > Eubalaena > Eubalaena glacialis. The sequence continues at coordinate 82,730,632 of NC_083723.1, read as the reverse complement.
CACTCAGTCACTTATGTATTTGTTGGTCTGAGTGTTTTTAAATTTATTCTCCACTTACCTCCAAGATTTGAGGTAGCAATTAAGCTGAACATTTTTATATCCTTTGTAGAGCAATTCGCCATTTAGAAAGATTCCTTGTTTCCTAACAGTGCCATAATACATATGATGAAATATATCTTTATATTTGTTTCTATAAACTGCATGGTTTATTTTCCGGAAATGTACCACAGATATATTGAGAGGATACCAGCAACGATAATGGATGGCAATACCTTCTGTCTTTATCACTGGAATAGAGGGAAAATCAAGTCATATCTCAGAAAATGTACGGTAGGAATTGCTATAATTGTCGGTTCCATATTTGCTCGCTGAGAAAACGAGTAGTGATTTTTATACTTGTTGGAAAACATAAATTAAGATTTGCTTATCCATTTAGCCATCTCCAAATGAGACATGAAAATAGAGACTCATGTACGACTACAGTCCAAACATGGCATTTCTTCTGTACTAAGACTTTGGTTTTTTGTTTTTGTGATTTAATTTCCTATTCAGACAGTGACCAGAAACAAAAGAGGTTTCATTGTGAGGGCTGGTCTTTATATTAGAAAGTTACAACCCAAATGGACAAACAGCTCTGGTAATGGCAGAAACTTTTTTGTGTCCTGCTAACTTAAACTGATTTTTTTAAAGAATCATTCTAGATCACTAGTCCATTAGGTGAATTAAACACTTTGGCTATTTTAGTAAAACACATTGCAGGCTTTTAACATTGTTTTTTTGAAAAGGGAGACACTTACGCCCCATGCAGGGCCCAAGTCTTCAGCAACTGCACTTCTCTGTGGGTTTTGCCTCCCTGGAATACTCACTAACAGGCAGGCTCCTTCTGACCACCGACCTCTAACATTTCAAATAGTATTTTGTGAATTCATCCTCTCTCTTTCACAAACTATAAGGTTTAATAGCGATTAACACTAGACCACAGCATTTTCAAATTAACGATAGCCCTGCCAGTTCTAATTGGTATCTTAATTAGCCCAACCGATTCAACTAATTAAGAACATTAAACTTTTTAACAAAGGCTAGCTTGCTTTGTGTGTTGTAAAATGGAATCTAAGAGGGGTGGAGATGGTGGGGGGCAAGGGGGGTAAGAACAAGCTTGGATTTCCATTACAGATCCGGTGCAGGGGGGATGGGCTGATGCCCCCTTTGATGGGGGGAAGGGTCACAGCAGCCTTGGTATTCAAGAAGGGTGAGATCAGGTTCATGCAGTGATGGTACCCTGAGACTTCTCATAAGTGGTATTAAGGGCAAACCAGCTCTGTGGTGGTTCACAATGAAGTGGAACCATAAACCATCCAGCTTTATACACAGTGTGACCTTTGTTACAATGAAGGAGACTGGGGCTGTGCAACTGAATCTCTGCAATTTCAAAATGTGTTTAATTGAAATCTCCTATTTTCAAAAGCACTCTGTGCTCTGGTAAACTTGGCAATGGAGCAGGAAGAGCAGTGCAGGCCATCCTGGGGGCTGGCCGGATTTACAGTGAAAATCTAAATCGTAGTGTCAGACTTGACTCCCCTATTTTGCTCACATTCCATATCCAATTTGTTAGTAGATTGTGTGAGCTCTTCCTTTAAAATAGATCCAAATTCTGGTGACCTCTCTCACTTCCTATACAGAACCCCTTTTATCCCAGCCACCAGGACCAAAATGTATGGGGATGCTTACCCCTAGGGTGGTACACTAGCGCTCACGTGACCCTAAGGGTGAGTGCCTCCTTCAACTTAGAATCCCAGGTGCCCCACTCACTTCCCCTCCATCACAGCCCTGCACCCACCATGTCTATCACCTGACACTTGTCATACTTTCGCCCTCTTAAAGCCTCTTCGCCAGCAGCAGCTCAAGGCCCTCCAATGACTGACTGCCTACCACACTTAAGAGAAAGTCTGAAATCCTCACCAAGGCTTACCAGGCCCTACGTGGTCCACAACTAGATGCCTCTTTAGCAATCTCTCATATTTTTCTCTTCCTTGGTCACTACATTCCTGGCATGAGGGCTTCCGGGGATGAACCAAGTTTGGGGTGGTGGTCCATCCCAGGTGCAGGCCAGAGGGGTACACTGTCTGCAGAGAATTTTAAAGGTTTAAAATACTGACATAGTCTATCTGCTTTCTATAATCTCCATTTTACTAGCAATTCTAAACCATGCCAGTGAAAACACTCTCTGCAAAAAACAATCTATTGTTCTTCTAAGTCTGTGCTGTCCAATATAGTAGCTATTGAGCCCTTAAAATGTGACTGGAGTAATTGGGAAACTAAATTGTTCATGTTTAAATTTTAATTTAAAGTTAATTAACTTAAAACTTCAACTACCAGAAAACTTTTAAGAATGTTTTCTAACAACTTGTGAATCTATTTTCAACTGTAAATTTTATGAAATCTAAATACAGATCAAATATTTCTGATGAAAATTTAGCATACAAACGGAGACATGCTGTAATGTAAAATATACACCAGATTTCTAACAGCCCAAAAATAAAGAATGTAAAACACCTCATTAATGAATTTTTATATTGAATACCAGTTGAAATGGTAATAGTTTGGTTATATTGGAAGAATTCAAATATCTTATTACAATTAATTTTATCTGTTTCTTTTTGCCTTTTTTTTTTACTATGGATACCAGAAAATTTTAAATGACTTGTGTGGTTCACATTATCTTTCTATTGGAAAGTGCTGGTCTAAGTTCTAAACCAGGATATGCAAATTTCTGCCTATAGGCAAAATTCAGTCCACCACCTATTTTTGCACAGGCCAAGAGCTAAGAATGGTTTTGCCTTTTAAAATAGTTGAAAAATATCAAAAGAAGAACCAATATTTCACAACATGTAAAAACTGTATGAAATTCAAATTTCATAAATGGAGTTTTATTGGAACACAGCCACACCCATTTGTTTATATATTGCATAAGGCTGCTTTCACATTACGATAGTAAAAGAGACCCTATGACCTGCAAAAAAAGTCTTTAAATTTTTACTGCTTGGCCTTTGAGAGAAAAGTTTCTCCACCTCTGTTCTAAAGAATTGGTTCAGTTGTTCTTGAGTTTAAATATATGTTCAAAAGGGATGTAAATTCAGAAAACTCCTAGTTACATAGTTGGCCCCTGACACACACACACAGAGCTACAAGCCAGTCATGAAGATACTAAGAAAAAAAGGCACAGATACTTTACAGGATTATTGTGACAATTAGATAACGGAATAAAGTACCCAATAGAGCCTAACACTTAGTAAGCACCAAATGAATGCCCTTGAGCCCAAAAACAGTCTCCAAAGGGGCTTATCACAGACCTCCCTGGCGGTCCAGTGGTTAAGACTTCACGCACTTCCACTGCAGGGGGCACAGGTTCGATCTCTGGTCAGGGAACTAAGAACCCACAAGCCGTGTGGCCAAAACACACACACACACACACACACACACACACACACACACACACACACACAAAGGGGCTTATCACAGTCCAAGAGAAGAGACTGACAGATAAGCAGGCAGTTACAATTCTTTGTGCAAGTGTACCAGTCCAGGTACTTATAAGGAGGCATCTAACATAGTCTGGGGAAAGGTATCAATTAATGAGCCCTCAGACTGACTCCGGTATTAATAAGGGACCACTTTTGCAATATAATCATCACTCATCTCCAGTTCTGAAATTTCAGTGCATTAAAGTTTGTCAGTACTCTTAGTGGTAAGTGACAGAAACTTAAACCAGAATTTTTAAAGTGAACTTATTGTTTCCATAACTAAAAGTCTGGGGTAGTCTTCCTTAAGGCATGGCTTGATCCAGGTGTTCAAAAAATGCCGTTAGGGATCTGCTCCTCACCATGTCTTGGCCTCTCTCCCTCTGTGAGTGCATCTTTCTCCATCAGCCTCTCCTCAGGAGTGGCCAAGATGGCACTAGCAGCTCCAGGCTGACATTCTTCCAGCTCAGCAGCCTCAGTGGAAAAAAAAGTTCCTTTTTCCAATAGTTCCATCAAAAGCCTGGGGCTGACTCTCATTGGGCTTACTTGGGTCCCATGCTGATCCCCAAGCAAGCACTCCATCCAGGGAACGGAATTGTTGACTGGCCCCTGGGTCTAACCTATCTCCAGAGGTGGAGTTAGGACCACAAAAAGCATACGGACTGAAGAGGGCTCATCTGCCAAAGAAAAGAAGAGTATTTTGCCAAAATATAAAGAAATGACTCTTGGCACTCAGAAACAGATGGCCACTACAAGTAAGCAAAAATTCAAAAAAATAAAACAACAGTGGTCCAGAAACTTAAGAAAATAACTAAAGCTGTGATTTGTTAAATAAGAACAGCCTCTTTTGCATTATTCAGAAGTTATGATTAACCAAGTAACTGTTTTCATATGGAGAAAGAAAAAACATATAGCAGATAAATTACCAGATAAAATATGTTTGGCCACAATTATTTTTTAGAATTTGCCTTTCTTAAAACAAACACTCATCTGAAATAAGTATAATTCTAATGACAAATAGATTATCTTACATTTTTCACTTCCATTTGAAGTATTCTTAAAGAATGATTCTAGATTTTGTGCCAGCTATTTCCAAGAAATCATATTTATTCATTGGGGTGTATGTATGTATCTATGTAATATGTATGTAGCTCTGTGTTTGAGTTGTAAAACAGAAATAAATGAAGAAAATGTTTCCCTTTTTAAACTATGTTTTAAAGTAAATAATGATAGAGCATAATTTTTCATCACCATTTGCCAGGCCAGGGGGGTTAGGGGCGTGTGAGTGAGCACTCACCCCAGAACAAAATTTAAGGGGGTGCCTGTTATGGAGTAAATGTCTACACCCCCCAAAAATTGTAGTTGAAGCCCTAACTCCCAATGTGATGGTTTTTGGAGATGGGGCCTTTGGGATGTAAATAGGGTTAGATTAAGTCATGAGGTTGTGTCCCTCATGATAGGATTAGTGGCCTTATGAGATGAGGAAGAGATCTCCCTCTCTCTCCCTCTCTCTCTGTCTCCTTCACTCTTTCAGTATGTGCAACAAAGAAAGGTCATGTGAGGACACAGTGAGAAGGTGGCTGTCTGCAGGCCAGGAAGAGAGCCTTCCTTCACTAGAAACTGAATTTACTGGCACATTGATCTTGGACTTACAGCTTCCAGAACTGTGAGAAGTAAATTTCTGTTGTTTAAGCTACCCAGTCTTGGTTTCTTTGTTATAGCAGCCTGAGCAGACTAAGATAGCATCAAAATCAATATAAATAACATTTTAATACAAGGTTTTTAAAATTCAAAATTAATGCAAAAATCCACAATAAATAAAATATCAAAATTCTATGTCTTCTGAGGCCCAATCTAGTTACCTTGTTTCTGCTTATGACTTCTTGGTAACTATGAAGATAGTTTTGATTATTAGCCTTTGAAAATTCTTTCTAGGGTTTCCTGGGTGAAGACTCTCAGTGTCTTGACACTGAGGATGGTGTTCCCACAGGGCTGACTTTCATGGGTGTGCCACCTGAGCGGGCACTCACTCAGAAAGACCCTGCACTCAGAAGGGCCCCATGCTTGGTTTAATGATCTATTGTTGCCATCTTGAAATTCTTAATAATTTCCGAACTAGGGTCCCTGCATCCTCAATTGATTCTCAGCCCCACTAATTATGTGGCTGGCCCTGTACACCTGCTTTAGGTGCCCTTCATTCAACAATAAGATAAAATTCATGATAAAGAAGATGTGGTACATATATACAATGGAATACTCAACTATAAAAAAGAATGAAATAATGCCATTGGCAGCAACATGGATGAACTTAAAGATTATCATATTAAGTGAAGTAAGTCAGAAAGAGAAAGACAAATACCATATGATATCACTTAAATGTGGAATCTCAAATACTACACAAAAGAACATGTCTATGAAACAGAAACAGATTCACAGACATAGAGAACAGACTTGTGGTTGCCAAGTCTGAGGGGATGTAGGGAGGGAAGGATTGGGAGTTTGAGATTAGCAGATGTGCACTATTATATATAGAATGGACAAACAACAAGGTCCTACTGTATAGCACAGGGAACTACATTTGATATTCCATAATAGACCATAAAGGAAAAGAATATATATATATATATATATATATATATAAAGAATATATATATATATATCTGAGTCACTTTGCTGTACAGCAGAAATTAACACAACATTGTAAATCAACTATACTCTAGCCCTAACTAAACCTACCCCAGGCACAAAGGGAGAGTGTAAAACACTTGAGATAAAAGAGAAAGCTGGATTTCACCCTGCAATGTACCACTCATCACAGAAGCCAGTAAGAGCAAAAAAGGAAAGGAAAGGAAATCAGTGAGGCAGGTTCAAAATACCCATCACACTCATCATAAATAAAAGCATATTGGCCCTTGGCAAGATACTATGTGTATCCCATCAGAAATTTCAGTTCTGCAAGATACTCCAGGAAGAAAGGAAGTCACTCATAGTGGTCTAACAAATTTGGGACATGCTCCCCTGCACTTGGAAAGTCATAATGTGATTGGGCATATGGAAGAAATCAAGAGAGCCCACTTGAAAGAAAATACCTTAGACCACGCAACTCTTTTCATTGCGATTCTCATTAACAGTCTACAGAGCATTCTTTGGAAAACACTTTATTAGTGCATAGCATGTTAATCAGAAAGTTCATTTTACGAGGAAAAAGCAACTTGGGGTTCCAAGAATAAAGGAAGCATATAGAGTTGCCAGGTAAAATATAGGACGCCCAGTTAAATCTGAATTTCAGAAAGACAATGAATACTTTTTAGTATGTTTGTCCCATACATAAATATGTCTGAAATTCAAATTCAACTAGGTGTCCTGCATTTTTATTTGCTAAGTCTGGCAGTCTTAGTAGTATACCCATTCTGCTATGTCCTCCAACCAGGTGTATTTCATATGGAGAGTGGGTGGCTTATGAAAACTGGAAGTTGAAGGAAATAAAAGAGGCAGACACTTCTAAAAGGTATTCCTAAGGTCCTTGTAGGTTAGTGGGTAACTCCCAAAGCACAGAGATTCTCAACCATGTGGAGGTTTAAAAAGTGCTGTTGGCAAGGCCCTATCTCCAATGACAGGTGGATAGGTCGATTTATCCATTAAGCACAGTACACAAGAATAAAAAATATAAACATATATATGTTTATATATATTATTGTATATATATACATATATATAATTATTCATATAATAATACAACCAATCTTGGATTATACTTCTTATATAGCAACACAATCACCAAGTATAATTTTTATAATTTGTATTATTCTTTTATGGAGGACAGGACCTACAAAAGCAAAGTATCTAGGGCCCACAAAAGTCATAACTCCATGCTGCCCAGACATTCTGAATTAAACGCCACACCACCTCATCTATACAATTCTCACTTTTTATTTAGTTATGACTAGAATTCTCATGGAAAATAAAGTTTTGCAGTCTCCTGAAGAATAGTTAAAAACCAAGTTCTCAAAGACCTCATGAGTTACATTTCAAAATTTCCTTTTCAATCTGCTCTTTCCTATTGTAGAAAAATTATCATTCTTCCAGGTAAGAATGTTAATTTCATCCACATTTCCAATGGGCTGTTATGTTTTTATTGCCATCACTACCAAAAATGTCTAGGATCATTTCAAACCTGAAAGAGACAGACTTCTTCTATGGAGTCGTATAAATCAGGGGTCCCCAACCCCCGGGCCATGGACTGGTATCAGTCCGAGGCCTGTTAGGAACTGGGCTACACAGCAGGAGGTGAGCCGTGGGCGAGCGAGCGAAGATTCACCTGCCGCTCCCCATCGCTCCCCATCACTCGCATTGCCGCCTGAACCATCCCCCCCGCCCCGACCCTGTCCATGGAAAAATTGTCTTCCACGAAACCGGTCCCTGGTGCCGAAAAGGTTGGGGACCACTGTTATAAATGACTCTTACCCCCCACTACTTTAGGGATGTGTCTACATGCGTCTAAATGCCCCTAAAGACCAGGAGTCTTTTAAGGACAGGCACCGTGTTCTATTGGTTTATCATGCTAGACATTCAATAATCGCAGCTGTTAAGTACATGCCATCTTTAGGTGTCCTGTCTGGTCTTTAATTCCAAATACGTAATATATTCACTTACTTCTGTTTCATTTTCTCCACTGATTCTCTCTCAGCCCCCTCCCAACATGGACTGTTTGTAAGAGACATGTTAATCTGGAAGGATTTTTGCTTTGGAGAAGAGGATCGTTATTAATATCGTGGATTTCCCATTCCTTATCAGTCCACCAAACGTATGCACTGCCTCAGCAGCCAAGTAACCAGCAGGGCCAGATGGAGCATGACGGAGGACGGTCCCTTCCATTCTTTTTTATATCAATATCTCCCAAAAAAGTAACAGGGGGAAAAGTAGAGCTGGTGTACTGCAAGTTATCATCGCCACTAACAAGCCAAACTTATATCCTGTGAATGGTAGAAAATCCAGCCTGGGGAATGCTTAATCTTTGAATCAAAGGGATAATGATATATTTCCTGCAGAAAATGACACTGGCCAATAAGAGAATTGAAAGCCATGTGCCACAGTCTTAGACTGGATCTTGTACCAGTATTGGTGGCCAAAATGAACTGCAAACTGCTTAGTGAAATAGTTACTCTAGCTTTTGAAAGAAATAATTAGCACTGCAGCAGCCTTTTTGGATTAAAAAAAAAAATAGGAAGGAGATATCTGGGTTCAATCTTCACACGTAGGCTGAATAAAATTACTGATCATTTTTGCCACCTCAGAGCCTCATGCTTTCCAAAGGATTTTTTCCTGCTTAAGGAATTATATAATCTACCATTTAACTTATGGTATGTGAGGCATAAAGCTCTCTGTCACTGACTTATTACTTCATCGCTTAGCCATGGTGTTAATAAAGAAAAGATTACAGCTTTGATTGACAGATGGGCCTCATTGCTCTAAGGTGAGCAGCCAAATGTGCTATGACTACAATTGATCGACTGTAGTCATTCGATCAATTGCCTCATTGCTCTAAGGTGAGCAGTCAAATGTGCTATGACTACAATTGATCAATTCAATTCTACTATCAATATTGATTGAGTCCCTACTAAGTACAAGTCAGCGTGTTGTGTGACGTAGGGACTGCAAAACAGAATGAAACAAACAGAATGAAACAAAATGAAATCCGAGACAGTTTTTGTCCTCACGATCTAGCTGGGGAGACAGATGCATTCACAAATAGCTCCACTACAAAGTAAATTATGCTACGCACAATAATAGAACCACAAAGTGTAGTGGGAAATCAGAGGAGAAAGATTAATTCCAACCCATGAGGATGTGAATGGATCGCCATGAATTTATTACCACCCCAGGAACAACAACTTACCACATATGTTATAATAACAGTGGGTTCGGATTGCTATTTTAAAACACAAATGAAAAATATACTGTAATTAGATGAGATTTGCCAGCCAAACAGAGCAAACCAACCAGAAGTCTAAAATACAAAAAGACAAATAATGATTTGGGCTTTTTCATTTTGTGTAGGATTAGTTTGCTGCTTATTCTATTGCTATAGGTGTAAACAATGATTTTTTTTTAGTGTGATCTAGGAGTTATAAGTTCTACCTGCATATGGCAGATCTCGGGACAAATACATGTGGTCTCTGGGGGGTGATTGGATTGTGCCTGTGTGCGTTTGAATCTGTGGCATTAGCAAAGTTAGCCTTTTAATCTAATGCTTTAGTTTCCAAAGTCATCTCATGGCCTTATATCTGCAAGCACGTAAACATTAGGACTAGAAACGCTTTCAGTCTGTTTATCGTCTGGGTGTGTAGTGTATTCCTTCCATCAAAGCCACTAAAAAATTCAAAAGTAGGTGGAGACAAAGTGCAAAGTCTTCAGTGTTTCTATAGGAAAGAAATGGAGTATTCATAGCAGAGAAGCTCAAGTCCCTTAAATATTTGCAGCCTGGCTCAACCTTCCCTCAGATGGTATTTGTCTTTAACATTTTGCTATATTTCCTGGCCCAAGGAGCTAAATTTGTAAGCAAAAGGATATAACATTTTCAAAATAATTGATTTCATTGACAACATAATATGTGCTCTCCACCTATAACCCGAATGCTTGGAAAACCAGAGGACATTGCCATAGACGTGAGCCTTTCCTTCACAAAAAATTGAGGAATTATTTCACATAAATGCCTTATTTTTAACCTCCCCCATTCTTATTTTAAAATAATCCAGCAAATAATAATGCAAGGCTTACTATGTGCCAGCTAATATTATAGCCATGTACATCCAACAACCTGTGAGATAAGAATATATTTATCCCCATTTGACGGATGGAAAACCTGAAGCATAGGACCTTAGTCAGAGTCAACCAGCAAGAAAGTGTTAGAACCAGGGGTTCTGGTTCCCGATACCACATCCCTATCTGCTTATGTACTTATGCTTTAGCTACCATACTGGTCTGCTTATGTATATAATCCTCTCAGCTGTTGTAAGAATTATATAGCATATGCAGAAAAGCTGGTACAAAGAAAGTATTAAAATATTAGTCAATATTAACATGATCAAATGTTAGTCAATAATTTAGCCTTCATGTTTTAAAACTTAAAATCAACTAAAGTACTCTTTAAGTGCAAGTATTTTGAAATATGTCCTTGGTAAACCTTCTGCATAATCTTAAATTTGCACTATCTTCCTAAAGGATACTACATAAACAAAGCAAATATTCATTTGTTTGATACTCTATGCCATAGTCTGCCCCTCATGCATCTCAATGCTTTAAGTTTGTTAGTTTCATTTCCTAAACAGGATTCTTGAGTCATTGAAGGAAAGGATTGTGTCTTCTACTGTCTTTCTCCAGTATCACAGTGGCTTGTTGCATAGGAATCACTCAATAAATACTTGTAGATTGGTAACAGACTCTATAGCTTTGGGATAATGTTACTGATCTTGTGTAATGATCTTAGAAAGTGTGTGACTATCATGTAGGTAATTACCAAAGATTAACTCTTTCTAAATGTCCTATTCCGAATTCCTCTTAAAATTACACATGCAGAATACATGTATGCATTTCTGTTGGATATATACCTAGGAATGGACTACACCTAACGTATATATGTTTACTAAATTATTTGTATTAGGATAACACTACTTATAATAGCCCCAAACTGGAAATTATCCAAACACTTGTCAACAACAGAATGGAGAAACAAATTATGATATAGTCATACAATTGAATATTATACAGCAATGAGAATGAACATTCTACAGTTACGTGCAACATGGATAAACTGCACAAACAAAATGCTGAGATAAAGAAATCAGACCCCCCAAAAGTATATACTGAATGATTCCATTTATATAATGTACAAAATGAACAAAACCAAGCAATGCTGTTAGAATTCAGGATAGTGCTCTCTCTTGGGGAAAAGTGTTGGGTACCTGGAAGGGGCAGGAAGGAGGCTTCTGGTAATGTTCTGTTTCTTGATCACGATCTTATTACACAGATGTGTTCAATTTGTCAAAATTAATTGAGCTGTGTACTTATTGTCATGTGTGCTTTTCAGTCTTTATTATACTTCAAATGAAAATAATTCTCCAAATACTTGCAAACTCTACTCAAATGTTTTCTTCATTCCCTACCAACAAACTCTCTTATCATAGTAAGCTCACTCTGCTTTTAATTTGAATATTGTGGACATATTTTGTGTGTTAATTCAACTCTAACTTCCTTGAGAGGTGGGGCTCCTTGTTGTTTATCTTTATTTCTCCTAATAATATCTAGAGTGGTAACACACAAATGTAAGTGTTTTGTTGAAGGAATGAAAAAGAATGAAAGAATAAATGAACAACTCAACCCTCAACTATTCCAGACAAACAGAAGCTCAGTCATGACGACTGTAATCATTGTTATAGGATTATGTCATACATGGCAGTCTACTGATCTACCTGTCTATGCACATGGCTCTAAAAGACAAATGTATAGTAAAAACGCTTAAGTCACCAGATATATTAATACGATAATTCTTCATTTTGTGAATAGATTCATGGTTCAGTTTTTCTACTTCATCTAATATTTATTATTTATTCAGGATTTATTTTGTACTAGAAACAGTTCTAGGCAGTTCATTGACATTTGATCATTTAATACTTAAATCAGTAAAGTGTGAGTTGTTAAGAAACTAGGATTTGGATTCAGACAGACTTATGTCCAAATCGTGATTCTCCCACTTAAAAACTGAGCAGTTGTGGGTACATTAATTCTCTGAGCCGTGTAGTTTCATGGAGTCTACAACGGAGATAGTCACGTCTACCTTATTGCAAGGTTCCCATGAGACAATGTACAGTTGACCCTTGAACAACACAGTTGGAATTGCATGGGTACACTTACAAATTTTTTCAATAGTAAATATCATAGTACTACACCATCCACCGTTGATTGAACCCAAGGATGCGGAACCATGGATACGAAGGAATTGTGTGTGTGGAAGGCCAACTATAAGTTATACATGGACTTTCGACTGTGAAGAGGGTTGGTACCCCTATCACCCACCCCCAAATTATTCAAGGGTCAACTGTAAATGAGGCATTTAGCCTGGTGCTTGGCAGATTACACGTGAAAGAGTACTGTTCATTATCATCAGGACCAGAGGTTAAGGAACTTTCCCACATCTAATCCACGCCCATCTATCAGTAAGTTCTGCTGACTGTATCTCCAAAATATATTTCCAGGCCTCCTCTCTCCATTTCCATTACCACCACTCTAATCCAGGCCACAGCCAGGCCCCTCTTGTTCTGTCCACTCTCATAGGCTTTGTAAATCTCTCCCTGTTTCTTCTTTTCTTCTCTCCAAAGCATCCAGAGTGATCCTTTCAAACCTTAAATTGCCTTAAACCCTCAATGTCTTCCTTTGAAATAAATTCCAAATACTTCACCAATTCACAATCTCATATGGTCTGGTCCTTACTCTCACTGTGCTCTGACCCTTCTGGTCCTCCCAGAACGTTAGACATTCCACAAGTACTCCTGCCTCTGTTGCTCTTCCTTCACAGCTCAGCATAAAAGATGACTCAGAAAAAGCTTCCCATGTAATCCAGTAGATCTTCCCATGATTCTCTGTAGCCACCAACATGTAAATTTCACATTTCTATGTTTACCTGTTCATTGCCTGCCCACCGTTTAGACTGTAAACTTCCCAACAATTTTGCCATGGCTGTTCTACACGCCATTGAATAGCCACCACTAACCCAGTGCCTGGAACAAATATCTTCATTCAACAAGTATGTACTTATGGCCTTTCATGAGCAGGCACTAGAACTGCAGATTAATACACACATTAAATAAGTACATGTATTGTGTTAGCAAGTGATAATCCCTACTGAGAAAAGCAAAACTGGTGGAAGGTGGATAGAGAGGGATAGATGGGGGTAGGGGTACAGTGTAAACTAGGGTGGTCAAAGGGGACCTCCCTGACAGGAGCATTTGAGCAGAGATGAAGAATGTGAGAATAAACCATGGAAGGGGATTCCAAGTAGGACTAAGTGCAACTATCCTGAGGTAGGAGCGTGCCTGAGAGTGTGAGGAAGAGCCGAGGGCCAGTGTGGCTGGAGCTGAGTGAGTGAAGGGGAGAGTAGTAGAAGGTGAGATCAGAAAGGCCAGAGGAAGCCTCTGGGCCTCTGTTAAGTTTAGGTTTTGACTGAGGGAGAGGGGAAGCCATTGAAGGTTTCCGAGCATAGAGGAACACAATCTGATTCATGTTTTAACCAGATGCTCAGGATGCTGAATTGAGGACTGTGTACGGAATGTAAGGAGCCAAGAGTGAAAGCCCAGGTGCCATTTAGGCCAGGTGAAAGATGAAGGCAGTTTGGACCAGGGTAGGAGTAGTGGAATTGCCAGAAAGTGGTCAGATCCTGGATATAGTTTTAAGATAGTACTGAGAGAACTTGCAGACATTTGGTTCTAGGGTGTGAAAAAGAGGAGTCAAGAATTACTCCAAAAGAGATATTCAGTACACCTTTGTTGAATGGATGAATAAATGAATGAATGAATAAATGAATGACACATAGCTATTAAACAGCAGGATGAGACTTAAAGCAAGGTTAGTTGGTCATCAAAATTCTTGCTGTGATTCTCAACTTTTTAAGAATCTGAGAGAAAGCCTTTCTTTAGAAAAATTTACATATGTACATATATGCCAAATTTGTACATAATCTTAGGAAGCTCCAGAACCTCTTAAAATCCATCCAGGAATCCCCTGTGTGAAGAGAGCCTGCATGTCATCATACAAGCAACTAATATAAAACTTGATTTTCAAGATGCGGTTTGCATAAACTTTTGCAAAAAAAAATCTCCTTATAAAGTACCCACTCCAATCTTACAAAATGGATTCATGTAACAGAAAAAAGACAAACTGCACTTCTGTTTTCTATGTTATAAGTAACGATTACAACACTGGAATATAGCAATAATTTTGAATTCAGCAGCATAAAAAATAGTAATCAGTGACAATAAATCATTCTTAATATTTGTAAAAGCCTAAAGGAAACTACATTTTCTTACAGTAAGATCACAAAAGTTAATAAAACACCATTTCTTTACTAATGGCTGGAAGTATAATAACTCAGTCCAATAATGCTGGTTTTCTCATACTGGTAGAAGTTTTCGCTGGCAGATTCAGGTGACCTTATTTGATAACAAATTAGAAAATGAATTTAATAAATGCGGTTTGGTGAGTAAAATAAAAAGTATGCTTCATGGAAGAAAAATGAGAAAGGTATTTCTGGAAAGGACTGCCGTGCTGTTTTGTGCAAAGACTAAAGTCAAAGACTGAATGTTGCAGCATTTTGTGAGTGGCATAAACAACCATATATTTTAAAATTGCATAATAATAGTACAATTCACTCTAGTCTTCACTCTGAAAGAAATCTAAAAAACAATCCAAATGTTGCTTTATTTCCAGATTACCTGTTTAGTCTAAGTAAGCCTCGTGTAATACACATAAACAAAATATTAAGACATCTAGTTTAAATTATATTTTTAAGCCCTCTAAAGTTTCAAGGGGAATAAGGTTGTTTTGTGTTTTGTCTTACAAGTTAAATTACCTCTATTTAAACCCCAAGGGCTGTTTTCCAAAGTGGGATGCTCTGCCACAGCCATAAAACTCTTTCAAGGCAATGCGGATCACAGAGTTAAAACTCTAGGGATTAACACTGGGCTGGTTCACAGGCTTCCAGGCTGCCCTGAAGCATTTGTCTAAAAGCTTTAAAAAAAAAAAAAAAAAAAGGCAATAGAGAAAATTGTCCAAAATCTATCTCAGGAAGTACCCTACTTCTGGGGAAAAAAACTCTGGTCCTGAGGTTTTGCTGCCTGATCCTGCCCAGGTCTACATTCTGCTGCCTTATACCCTTGGAGAGCTGAGAAAAATGCTTGTCATGTTCCAAACTGATCTCTTAAGTAATGAGGGGATTGTGAAAAAGAGAGTCAACAGAATTCCCATTTGCTAAGACACAGGTACCAACTGGATGACCTAAAAATAACAACACTTGAGTCTTAATTTAGACTTTACGCCTCTGTTGCCTTGCAACTGAGTCAAATTATACCTAAATTTTCTCTGGGTCATTTTTATAAATGAAATATGAACATTCACCCAGTGAAAGCAAGACAGAGGCAGGCAGATAGACATTGGGCAATTTTTAAAAATCTATTAAAAAATGTCATGGCCTCAGAAGCAAAGAACATATCAGTTCAATTAATATTAAATTGAGTTATAGATGTAAACTTTGGTGTGCAGTGATTGCCACAAAATGAGAAATGGTGATGATACACTCCCTATACTCCGAGTATTTGTCTATAACTCACAATGTATTTCTGTTTGGAGTACTGGTGTTAACATGCTTTCTTAGCAGAGAGTAGAACAGCCGTTATGGTGTATGTTATGAATGCATATTAACAGCACAGACATTTGCATATCTGGAACTACAGTAGAAAATGCATAACGAAATTTCTTTTGAAAGACTATTGTACAAACACACTGAATCCTTGCTAAATCTTGACATAACAACTTTTTGTTTCTTCCCTTTAAAAAAAAAAAAAAAACTAAGACTTGCAAACAATAGATTAATACTCAGAAAACCTCAACACAGATTCTATACACCCCCCTCGCCACATCACTACCACCACCAAAGGGTTTTATTTCATGTTCAAAGGCAGAAATAGAACAGCCCCAAATGTTTTCATGGAAAAGCTGTTTCTCATTTGTCTGCACATCGCAAAGATAAAATATAAAATCTATCCTTGGGATGAGCTACATCGGTGATAATTTTCTACTAATGTGTCACTTTATCTGTTCCTTGGATTTTGATTTTCATGTCTGTGATGCCTGTAATACAATGCAGCTTCTGGAGACTTTGCAAGTTTAGAATATGGTGCAATATGCAACATTCATGACAGGGCTGGCTGCTTTGTGGCTTGTGACTCTGATACTTACGCTCTTTTACATTTAAAAAGTAAACCATTCGTGAGAACAAACAAAATTCTGCACCTGGTCTTCCTATAGATATTCTCTGTGCTGATATAAAAAGTGTGTGTAGTTTTTGAACCAAAAGCTATATGAAATACACTTAACGCACCCATTACCAGGACAATCCCCTTAAACAACAAATTTGAAATGCCTTTGGTGTGTCTGATTTTTAAAAAAACATGAGCTAGGCCAACCTACCCCCGTATTTTAAGTTATGAGTTTATAGCCTTATTTTTATTTTAAATTTGCATTTTTTTACCAGACCATTGAGAGAAAAAAAATGACCCTCCTTTACTTAGCATGATTCTTCTTTTTGCCAACTTCCCCATCTTTTCTCGAACAGTCCAGGCAAAGTCAGGTAACTTTGTGGGGAGACGGAAATGAGTGGGGTATGACAGGAGAAAAATTGCATTTAGCTTGAGTCCCCCGATGCCAATTTGGAACCAAAGTGCATTAAAGCAGCAGAATTTTAAACCTTTCAAAACTGGGATTTATAAGGGGAATGCTAACACAGATTCAACAGTTACAACTCTGCCAGGGATTACTTTAATACCAAAAGCATACTGTCTCACTTTATAGAAAGAGATTACTCAGTTGTCAAACAACAAAGGTTTGTTTGTCTATTTTTAAACTTTTATTTTTTTTTAAAGCACCCTTTTAACTTTAGTGACAGGCAATCCTGAAATAAAATGTCCTTTTATTTCAGGGGTAGGGGGCTGGTGGTGGCAGGGGAGTAGAGAAAAGGAGAAGAAGGCAAGGTTTGCCTCTGGCTTCACAGTTCGTTTTATCTGTAAGGCTTTGCCAGCTTTGCTTAACTGTTTGTACCCTGCTTTTGTTAAGAAACCAAAAGGGAAAAGTGGAAGAAAAAGATAAATATGAAATAAATCTGACAGAGAAAAACAACTGGACACTGATACAGGGATGAGAAGATATTTAAAATGATTTTGATCTAGAGGGGGGAAAATGTGAGGGGATGATTTTTAGGAGAAAGAGAAAAATCTGAAAGCTCCAAAAAATAGGAAAGCTAACCTTTGCCTAAAATACTTAGCAAAATGCTAGGGAAAGACAAAAACCTAAGTGATAATTTTTATGTTCATTGTATATGATATGAAATGAAATGAGAAGGAACAGGCCAGTGAAGGCTGTAAAGAGAGGGGAATAAGAGAGTGAAGTTGTGACTTTGGGTAGAGGACATAAGAATGTAGTTTGAAATCTTTCACAGTGGGCTTGCAGTTGTCTCTGCATTTTACACAGATATACAAAGAATCTCTCTGAAAAGTTGTTGAAAGATACCAGCAAGTGTAGAAAGGGGAGCATCTGAGGATGTCTTTCACAGACCCCAGATGGAGAAACTGTTCTTTTATTCCAAATTCTTAAGAAGCACAGAAGTCTTACATGTCAATAAGAGAACACACAGACACACACCCATAAGTTACATGCCATGAAAGGAAATAAGGAGACCTTTGTTGATCCCTGTTCGCTTACACAAATCTTGGTTTGGTTAAGCATCTCAAGACCATTTTCCTGATTTCAGCTCCTTTTCACGGCTTTCCTTCCCTGGGTACCCAGGTGCACAAACGGGATGGTGATCTTTACAAAACATCAACAACAACAACAACAAAAACCCTCTCGCTCACACAAAAGCCCACCTTGTATATGAAGGGAATATTAACGACTACCTAATAGTTGCACCGTTGGCAGGGCGAAACTGAACACTAACACAGCTCTTTCTACAGATTGCCAGTGAAGCCGAAGCAGCTCGAGGAGAAACGCACCTACTGTATGTGAAAGGCTGGTGCAGATTTTTTTCCTATCAGTCTAACCTTCTGTGTTGATGCATGAATGCTGGTACCCACTTACAGGGATGCCAGATGATCAGTGCAGAATGAAGGTCCCAAGAGAGAGGATCACATGGTTCTCTCTGCCCTGTGACGTCACTAGCAGATGGCATGGGTACCAGCTCTGGCAGTTGGCATCAATGTCACTTTTTAGAGATCAATGAGATAGTGCAGATACACACAGATCTAGAGACTCCAGGAGACGATGCGACACTCAGCCTGAAAAGATGTGGAAGATCCAAAATGAAAACTGATTATTGAATGAAATTAAAACCTAAGGTAATATAAATAAAGATATACTTCAATTGATGCTGGCTTTGCATGCAAGTATTTAAAGATACAGTGTCACTGTCTTATAGTATTTATATGGTCTTTTGTCATCTATAACTTCTTATCATATTTCATTCTTATGATGTAATTATCACATACTTTCACGGCTATTATGTAACTGCAAGTATGTGGACATTATTAAGAGTTTGTGTGTGTGTGTTTGTGTGTGTGTGTGTGTGTGTATGTGTTGAGGGAGCTGGAGATTGTTAAATTAAAAAGTCTCTGTTTTAACATGCCTATTTGTTTGAAGACTTTAGATGAAAATACTTGCTGCTTCGCCAAACGAAAGCCAAAATTGCATTTGAAACACAAATTATTTTCCCCTTTCATTCCGGATTCTGAATACACGTGCACAATTGCAGTCAGAATCCTTGGACCGTTCCTGTCAGATATTAGCTGGAGCGAGACTTCTGTGGCTCGTAGAACAAAAACACTACGAGAGTGTTTTTTGTCAGGATGATTTGAACAGCAGTAAACAGACAATTACACTGAGAAAAATTTAAAACAGAAAAGCAGTCTCAATATTTTTCTTGACTTAAAATAATGCCAGTGATTTTTAAAATTTATTTATAGAGTTTATCCCAAATTAGCCTAATCCTCCCCCACGCTTCTTTTGGTGAAGGTTGGGAAAAGAGTGCTCTTTTACATGTTTCTTTACGGATCAGAAAGAAAGCAGTTTCTAAATTGGCTCTGATTAATCTTTTCTTTAAATTTGTGTATTTCAACAGCCACTTATCTAAATTCACAGTTATATAATACAGCAAATAAAGTTAAGGCTTATTTTCTTTCTAAAAAATAAATCTCCACAAATTTGTCAGCTAATGGAGAGGTAGCATTTCTTATTTTAAAAACTGGTGCCTCTTCTCATTTTGCACTCAGGGGAATTGGAATTAATGAAATTCTGCATTGCTATATCATGTTTTGCATTTGTTTGAATTTCACTGCCCTTTTCGTGTATTAAAAATCAGTTTAAAATCAAAGAGAAATGGAGGTGGTGGTGGTATTACAATAAATACTTCCTGTTTTATTTTCTTTTGATAATTTGGTATAAATTAATCCTATTGCATGTGTCATTGTTTTCTTTAATAATTACTAGGCTGCACAAACTCAAAAATTTTATTTAATGTAAAAATCAGTCTTTTTCTCATGTTTTTGTATTCTTATGATTAAGTCATTGAATATGCTTTAAGTGTATAAACTTTAAAAATGAAAACACTTTAAATATTGTGCTGGCATTTTTTCAGGTAATTTAAGATTAGAGAACCATGTTAACACTACCGTTTGATGAGTCAGTTGTAATGCCAGAATCCCAGATGTGCAGAAAGTTTTCTAGAGAATGCGAGGACCAGAAGCAAATTAAGAAACCAGAAAGCTTTTCCAAACAGATTGTCCTTCGAGGAAAGAGCATCAAAAGGGCCCCTGGAGAAGAGACTGAGAAAGAAGAAGAGGAGGAAGACAGGGAAGAGGAAGATGAAAATGGGTTGCCCAGAAGGAGGGGTCTTAGGAAAAAAAAGACGACCAAGCTCCGACTGGAGAGGGTCAAGTTCAGGAGACAGGAAGCTAACGCGCGCGAGAGGAACAGGATGCACGGCCTCAACGACGCCCTGGACAATTTAAGAAAAGTGGTCCCCTGTTATTCTAAAACCCAAAAACTGTCCAAAATAGAAACTTTACGACTGGCCAAAAACTACATCTGGGCACTTTCTGAAATTCTGAGAATCGGCAAGAGACCTGATCTGCTCACGTTCGTCCAAAACTTATGCAAAGGTCTTTCCCAGCCAACTACAAACTTGGTGGCAGGCTGCTTGCAGCTCAATGCCAGGAGTTTCCTGATGGGTCAGGGTGGGGAGGCGGCACACCACACAAGGTCACCCTACTCTACCTTCTACCCGCCCTACCACAGCCCTGAGCTCACCCCTCCCCCAGGGCATGGAACTCTAGATAATTCCAAGTCCATGAAACCCTACAATTATTGTAGTGCGTATGAATCCTTCTATGAAAGCACTTCCCCTGAGTGTGCCAGCCCTCAGTTTGAGGGTCCCTTAAGTCCTCCCCCAATTAACTATAATGGGATATTTTCCCTGAAGCAAGAAGAAACCTTGGACTATGGCAAAAATTACAATTACGGCATGCATTACTGTGCAGTGCCACCCAGGGGTCCCCTTGGGCAGGGTGCCATGTTCAGGTTGCCCACCGACAGTCACTTCCCTTACGACTTACATCTGCGCAGCCAATCTCTCACCATGCAAGATGAATTAAATGCAGTTTTTCATAATTAATGAGGAAAATGAAAATAAACAGTGGTCTTTCACCTCCCCCTTCTAATTAAGACAAAGCAGATGCTTGTGGGCTGAGTAATAGGCACAACTCTAGCTAAGGTGTTTACTAGTTTCTGGAGTGTGTTTCAACTATTGTGAGAATTTTCTATGTAATAATAAATCTCTTTTCCTATGAGAACTTCTTTTCCTTTCCTTTTGTCTGTAAAGCACTGTGATTCTGTTTCTACTGGAAGGATATTTTTTTTCATGTTTTATTTTCTTTTAAATTCACTTAATTTGTTTGAACAAGGTGTCTAAGAATATACTGTTGAATAAAGACATGCACACAGCATAATTCAGTGTCTACTTCAGTTGTACAGTAATTATAAAAATGCATGTTATTAAAAATCAGATGAATAAAATGATGTGTTTATAATTATTAGGAATTTATATACAATGTATCTCTGAAAAATTGAACATTTTAAATATTGAGAATAACACTAAGCTGACAATGATATTGGAAGATGCATTTGAGGGTGTACAACAGTATAAAAAGCTATGCAATTTTCTTTTTATTAAGGACGAGTCTAAATGCATTCGATCGGTAACTATTCCTCTTCAAGGATTTGCAGATGGGGCAACATGATATTTGGGTAGGTGGTGTCATAATTTTGGAATAATTATATCAATCCTAAAGAAAAAATTTTCAGCACTTGTTTTGTATTGTTCAGAAATTATCTGTACAGGTTTGTTATCACAATGTATAATTGTGGTTTTCCACCCACATTTTTAAAGCAATTAAACATAGATATTTCCACTCGTAAAGGACATCTATTAGCTGTGATATTTTCGCATGATACTTATTATTTCCTGGTACACAGCTGGTTTCTGTCTCCAACACTCCCTTCTCCCCATTTCAGACATAGTTCTGGATTTCAAAACCGGGCGAGATAAAACAAATTTCTTAAACAAAATGGCCAAAGTGCTTACAAGAATTTTTTTTTTTTTTTTTTTAAGTATCTTAAATGAAAGAAGAGGCGCCCATGGGGGTTAAACATCCTGGGGAAACAATGATAAATCCTGGTAACCTTCAGCTCGCGCCGAAATTCGGTGGCAAATTTCCAGCAAACACCAGAGTGGATGTTAAAACTGGAAGGTTTTACTCTGTGCCGTTTAAATAAGTCTGGCCGATTAGAGGCTAAATTCTGTGTGAGTATAAGTTTAAACCCTACTTGAATAGCGCAAAGGAGCTCACCCTCTTAAGCAGAACTGAGACCCTTCTAAAATAAAAATCAAGGTGGCAGTGACTTCACTCCAGATGCCCTCGTGCGCAGGTTGCCTCCAGGGGGAAGATGGGGACAGCTGCGAAGCCTGGTGAGGCCAGTAGAAATGGGTCCACCGATGGCGGGACCGCGCGGTGCTGGGTGGGCCGAGGCACGGGGTCCGCGCTCCACGGCTGCGACCACGCTGCCCACTTGTGCGCCCCGCGAGCATCGACTGAGCGGGCGCAGGCCCGACGGCGCCTCGCGGAGGGCGCGGGGAGGAGGTGGAGGCGGCTTCCCGTCGCCTGCAGTCAGCCGGGCTCAGGGACACGGGCTGCACTGCCCGGGTCCCGCCCGCAGTGGGCGCCCTGGGGCCCGGGGCCGCGGCTCTTGCTCCGGCCTTGCAGGCCGGGGAAGACACTTCACCGCGGGGGGAGCGGGCGCGCCCGGCAGACCCTGCCCCGAACTGGGGAGGAGGCGACCTCTTGGTGGCCAGGCCCCGAGGGGCGGGAAAGGGGTCGCCCCATCACCCGTGCTGCCTGCCACGATGGGGGATGCGCGGCGGCGGCAGCTTCAGTTTGCCCAAGTTCGGCTAAGAGCTGCGCCGTCCTGCCCCTCCGCGGCTGGCGGGGCTTCTTGAGCCGAGGCCGAGAGACTCAGCGTCCCCCGTCCCTCAGCTCCCTCTTCCTTAAGCGCCCGGCCCTGTGGCGCGCGCGGCCGCCGCGCTCCGAGGGGCAAGGGTGCCAGCAGCTGCTGGCGCGGGACTCGGTGGGTGACGGACGCGCCCTTCTAAGCGGGTGTGTTAACACCTGCCCGTTCACACCCCGCGAGGGCCGGGGCGAAGGAGTCGGGAAAGAGGAGGCAGTGTGCCCTCCAGGAATAGAGAGGAGTCTGCCTTAGGTAGAGAGCCGCCTGTCCCCTGTCTGTCGCCGACGCGGGAGTGACTCGTGGTTGCTTCGTCGAATCCGCGCACAACACCTGCCCTCCCTGGGATTGTGTCCAGGATTGCCCGGCCTCGTTAAGGCCCTCACCCTGTCTGAGCAAAGAGCTCACCCTGTCTGAGCAAAGAGCTCACCCTGTCTGAGCAAAGAGCACGAAAGTAAGGAAGCATCTGGAACTAGAAGAATCTGTTGTGTTTGGTTTTAAAAAAAAAAGAAAAGAAAATTAAGGCAGTTCTGTTTGGTCATTAGCAGAATGGGTGCGGTGTTCCCACACCCTTGCTCCAAGGTGACCCACATTGCGCCTGCTCAGTGTCTTGTTGGTCCAGACAACCTTTGAACACCGCATAGTCTTTCGAGGGTCACAAACTCATGTTGGAACTAGAGATTGCAACAGGAGCTGCATTCTCCTGTCTCCCTTCTGGCAATATGGGAGAGCTGCGAAGAAAAGCAGCTGGCTGAATGTCTGGGGAAGAAGCAAACGTTCAGAAGAAGCATCTCATCTCAGAGCTTTGTTTGTAAGGAATTCAAGCAAGAGTGGGATTTTTAGGCACAGACCCTAGAGATAATGAAATTTCTTCCATAATTTGGATGCACAAATCTGATGTGTGCTCTCTCCTTCAGTGGACTGATAGAATCAGGGTGTGTGGGACTGATCCCTGTGGCTTAATTATCCTTCAGATCCCACTGATGACCTCTGGCATGGGAATCACCCAGCTGCCACCTTTACACTCACCAAGGACAGAGTGTCAGTTCTCTTCCCCAACAGGGCCCTCCCTGTTCCTGGTTGACTGCAACCCTGAGAAATCATATGAACTGTTCATTCATATACCAACATCACAGATGCAATGCATTACAGAATCCTACCTCTTAAGGTATCGCTCCAATGGAAGAGGAAATAGTATAGAATAGAGAGCGCAATTGAGGATCAGGGAGGCTTGGAGTCGGACAGATTTGGGTCAAAATCTGCCTCACTGCTAACCTCTTATTGCAGCCTCAGTGAGATAGTACACAGCACCCAGAAGGCTTGAGGTCAGGACACCTTAACTCCTTGCTCTCTTCCTGACCCCATGCTTCCCTTACCTCCCAGCATGAGAGGATGAGAGGTATTTCTATTTTCTGAACCCTTTTAATAATTAATGTCTTTCAAATTGATTAAGCATCTCTTCTTTTGAGCAGAGTTATGTGAATCTCATATTTAATCTCAGGATTAGAGTGTGTGTGTGTGTGTGTGTGTGTGTGTGTGTATTATGTAAGTGGTCTCAACAAAATAAAGATGTATTTCACGCTCATTTAAAAGAAGTGGTAGATAAAGTAGGACTTGTATGGCTGTCCAAAGGCACCAGAGGCCTAGGTTCCTTCTACCTTTCTATTCCTCTAACCTTAGTATGGGGCTTCCATTCTCAAGTTCACCTCATGGCCCAAGATGGCTGCTGGAGTTCTAGCCATTGTGTCCTCATTCCAATGAAGAAGAGGGAAAGGGGATGGCAAAAGAATGTCCCACCCACCTGATCAGACCCTTTTAGAGAATATTTATGAAAGCCCCACCCAATGACTTATACTTACATCTCACTGACCACTTCTAGATTTCAGAGAAGCTGTAAAATATATCCTTTTTATCAGAGTATATTGCCACCTGGAATAAATTCAGGTCCTGAATAAGAAAGAGGGAGAAAATGGATGTTGGTTAGGCACCTAGCAATCTCTGCCATGCCTCTCCTTCTAAACTCTGAAGCCTCAAGAGCTTTGGCCTCACCTTATACACTGTGAGGACCACTTCAGCAGTCTGCCTTGCACATCATAGGTGTTCAATATAGTTTTAAATTATTTTAAAATTCCTCATGACAGTTCGGGAGGGAAACGTTCCAGGGCATGTCTTCCATCTGTGTGCTCATGAGATACACTGCATATCAAACTTCAACCGGACCATTTCTGCAGTACAACCATCCTTCACTGATGCCCCTCAAGGGGTTGTCTTGATCACACTGATTTTTGTCTCCTCACACTGCACTGCTTCTGGCCTCCAAGGTGACACTTTTGTGCTGCCCATGGCATCACCTGCCTTAGAGAGTTCAGTCTGCCAGATAAGAGACTGTCTTAGCTTATTTTCTTTTTAGTACAGTGATCCCCATCCCTTCCCAGCTGTATGTGGCCAGGTTTGCTTACCTCTTTCCAAGACCAATGCCTTTAACTCTGCTATCCACCAATTCCTTCTTCTCTCTGAGGTCTTATACTTTTCCCAAGTATTCTTTTTTCTGTTTCTACTATCTTTTTCCTCTTTGACTACATACATGCATGCTACCAAATGGTCTCTTTGGCTCCCCCAGCTTATAGATTCTATGTAGGTTTGTTCTTAAGTCCAGTCCTCCTTCTTCCCATGCAAAATGCAAGACCTCAAGCCTCTCGCTTTCTGTATTTTGAAGGCATGGAGGGAAAGGATTTCATCTACCAATCCTGGTGCTACTTGTGCCTTTTCTCAGTCATGTCCCCATGCCAGGTTGCCCATGCCAATGCCACCTCCAATGAAGCATTGTGTGGCTGATGTTCTACTCTGTGGCCCACCTGGCGGCACCGGCCCACCTTTGATCTCCACCAAATGTCTTCTGGGCATGTGTGCTCCCCCTTGAAACTGCTTTCTCTCTCTCATCACCTCTCTGCGGGTCTCTGGCTTATAAGGAAAAACATGTTCATATTTTGAAGAGAGGGCAGAGTGCTCGAGCTCCTGATAAGGGTCTCTTGCTTTAATCACCCAGCCCTCTTGGTCCCAGGGCACTCAGCCACCCAGGGAGCTGGGTCAGGGTAGGTTCAAGCATGGCCTCCTGTTTTCTCAAAGCTACTGCAGCTTGTCTCCCCTTGGACCTGTTACTGAGTTGTCTTCGATGAATCTGAGACGTTCTGTATGTGTGGGGTATCCTCCCTTTCCAACAGGGACCCTATTTATTAATCAGGCTTCCAGTGGAAACCCAAAGTAGGACAAGGTTCAGGTTCTTCCTTTGAGTAACGCTATACCAGGAGCATAGGAAGGGGAGGGTCTATACCCTGCCCTCTCATACTAAAGTATATAACGTGATGCTCTAACCTAGGCAGAGACCCAGCCATGTATATAAGACTTTCTTCCCAAATTGGAGACCCAAACCAAAACAACAACAAAACACACTTCTTCACTCTAAAGCCCCACCTAGACTTTTGCTCCCCTCCCTTCCTAAGCAAAGTTCTTCAATAGGTACTTGACAAGGAATGTCTCACCTTCTTTAGCACCTGCTCTCTTTAATCTGCTGTAGTCCTTCCTCCACCTCCACCATCTGAGGCTGCATATGTTTTAATATTTACTCCCGAGATACCGTTTTAACAAAGCACACTGATGTTTCAAAAGAAAGACCTCTACCCCAGCTGACAGGAAGCAGCCGGTGTCTTAGCAGTCCGCGCACTGGCCCCAGTGCGCAGGCGCATGCCCCTGGGGCACCTCCAGGAGGGGAAGGGGCAGCGGGAGGAAAAGGTGTGGCGCCACCTGCTGGTTGGGGGTGTGGGTTACGTGGTAAGGAAGGAGGCAGACGTCCCGGGCTGGTGGCAGGGAGGGGAGGGAGGGAGGGAGGGAGATAAATAAATAGATAGATAGATAGATAGATAGATAGGTAGATAGATAAATAGGAAAAAGAAAAAAAAAGTGTGTAAAAACCACTGATAAAAAGAATTGGGATATCAGGTTGGAAAAGTTGACTAGAGATCTCATCTCATACAAGGCCCTGGGTGCCAGGTAAGGGGAAACGGAAGATCATCCAAGGGTGTTAGGTCTGAGGGCCCAACTTTGTCCAGTTATGTCCATCAGCTTTATGCCCCTGGGCAAGTAACACGACCTTGCAGTTTCTTAGTTTCTGGTAAAATAAGGATCATACAAAGTATCATGGTTTCTTGATGTCGAATGACTGTTACTCAATCCCTATTCTCTTTGCTGTCTCTCTGGCTGCCCCTGCCCTCCCAAACTATCGTGGATTTCCTCACACTTTGTTAACTATTCTTCTGTCTGCTTTACAAGCCCTCCCTTCTCTTACCTTTCCTCAGCCCTTTGCACCTCTTCCTTGTCTTGCAGAGCCCATTTCTCCTCCTCCTGTCCCCTCTATATGAAAACTACCAGATCTGCACTTCAGCCCACCAAACATCTTCACCTGGATATCCCATTGTCCTCTAAAACTCAACGTGTCTATAATGAAATACTTTCCAAAACACTACCCCCTCCTTCCAGCCTTATCTAGAACATTTCTGAAACTTCCTGTGAATAAACTCTCTGAGCCTTCTCTGGTTAAATGAGTATGAATGTGAAAAGCATTTTGTAAAAAAAAAAAAAAAAAGGTATTAAATATTTCTCATATTTCCTTCTTTTTCTGGCCATTGCCCTTGAAGTTAGTCTCCAGGTTCTGTTGATTTCCCCTTATCCCTTCACATCTTGACTAATTTACTGTCCTCCAAGCTAATCACCCCTGTTCCACCCTTCCTCCTTCCAGCTAATTTCCCAAGGCTGGATTAATCTTCCCAAACTACTCCAACACACCAATCCCTTGGAGTAACACCTTTCACAGTTCTCATTTACTATCTGATAAATGTTAAAATTTTTCACTTGTCTAAATTCTCCATATTAAAAGTAAAAACAACTGCTGACATCATATAGGACTTTAGAATTTACAAAATACTTTTCACATATTCACCTTATTTACTCCTAGGAACTTATCATGGAAAAGTTGGAAAAGTTGACTAGAGGTCTCACACAAGACCCTGGGTGCCAGGTAAGGGGTAATAATTCCCATGATTCTTATTTTACTGGAAATAGAATCAGCAAAGTCGTGTCACTTGCCCCTGGGCACAGAGCTAATGGACATAGGTGGACAAAGCCAGTTCTCAGATTTTTGCCCCTTGGTTGGGCACCCAAGGCCTTATGTATGGGATCTCTAGTCCACTTTTCCAACCTGATATCCTGTTTCATTATATAAATGGTCCTCACCCACTTTTTTAAAAAAGCATCAGTACACTTGTTCAAATGATTTCTTGGGAGCTAGTGTGCACATGAAAATATTTCTGGCCTTGGTAAAGACAGGTGTGGTGAGCCAAGACCAAGACACCCCCATCCCTGCCCTAGCTCCTGAGATATCTCTGAGGAGCAAGGGTAGACAACTTCTACTCTACAGAAATACGTCCCTGGTTAAGCCTGTTTACTGCATGTCCATCCTCCTTTGTGTCTTGCATTGCTCCACCTGTTTGAGATGTCCTCATTTCTATTCTTTACCATTTCAAATTCATGTGTCCTTCAAGGCCACCTCCTACATGAAGCCTCCCAGGTCCCTCTAGGCTAAAGTGACGTCATGCTGCTCTGAAGTCACAGCCCTATTGTTTCAATCACATAATTGTCAACTAAATTTTCACTGTCTAGATATTATGTTATATTCAAAATCTTATTTAGGCCATACATTGCTATTTAAGGTAGAGATATGACTAGCTTGTACACTCTATGTGAGCAGGGGCAATGTTTAATCCTCCGTGTGTCTACGGGGCATGTGCTCATTAAGTTCTTGATTCATTGATTGTAATTAGGGCTAGAAGCTGTAGTTTGATTACAGGATAACCTCAATTCAAAGGCAAAGCAGCACAGACCTTTCATATCCAACAACTGACACTCAGCAACTGCATAAGATTCAGATTTTCACCTTTAACGTGAGAATAATAACACATATGTCATAGGGTTGTGAAGATAAAATGCAATCATTTATGAAAAGTGATTAGCCCACTTCCTGATTCAAAGTAAGCAAGCAGCTGATGAAACCAGATATTATTTCTATTACTAATATGGTATAAACATATTAACTCCTGCTAAATCTGAACAGTATGAATATTTTTCTAAGTGCAGGTTTGATCGAGGTTACACATTGTGATACAAATTTAGTCTAGTGGACTTAATCAATATATTTTTAATAGAATGAAAAATAGAGTCCCTCACACATAGTAAAAGGAAGTATTAATCAATATATTTTAATAGAATGAAAAATAGAGTCCCTCACACATAGTAAAAGGAAGTACTAGTTCATCTGAAACTTTGCTTCAGCTACACACACACACACACACACACGCGCGCGCGCACATACACACACGGTACTATATATTTTACGACATCAAATGTCAAAAATGTTGGAAAGCCCCTGATCTGGAAGATATCTATGATGGAATAAATGTATGAAAAAGCCGGAGAACCCAAGCTCTGTATACACCTGCACCCAATCTTGTGAACTGTATTACATCTTATGTCAGACTCCATCACACCAGAAAGGTGAGAATTCCCTGTATTCTCACCTGCCAATTTCCAGGGATGACTTTTATAATGTGACAAGAATTGCCAAGGTGCCACATCAGGGACCTTATTTCTCTCCAGAGTTTGAAAAAGGCAGTACTGCAATGAGAGCTCTGAGGGAAAGATGGTAAAGAACCAGGATCCTTTTAACGTCAGGAAGGGGAGGAGGACCCCAGTAAGTTCAGAGACTTCATATTGGAGTATAGAGCAAGAACCAAAAAAGGCTTAAAGGACCCATCATAATTGCCTGCAAGAATCCAGTCAAGTCCTAGATTTGGAGGTCAGGATTCCCATGTTTTGCTCAGCAACAGAATCACCCACAGATTGTTTTTTGGAATACCAGTTCTCAGTTTCCATCTCCGCCTACTGATCCTTTGCTACTTCATTACCTGGTCCACATACGTTCCTGGAATGCCAACGCCAGAGGTATTTCACATCACTAAACAATGAACACAATCTTTGGCGTGACAGATAAAGGCAAAGGAAAGAAAAACTGAAATATCTTTTCAGCTCTCAGCAAGATAGTTGGATAGAGACAATGGAAAAGAGGAGGAATTCCTGGTGCCATTAGTGTTTTTGTTAAAGAAGAAAGTAAAGTCACAACATGAGTCACGCTGGCCTTTGTGCAGCAGCCTTGGTCAGGAATATCACAGGTGTGTGATCTGCTGAGACACAAGGGCTGTTTTTCTTTCCAGCTTTTGAGCAGTCAGCACTCCTGACAAGAAGTTGGATAAACATGTAGAAGACCTGAGATATGTCATTAGAGAGCAATGATTCCCAACTATTTTGGCATTCTTCCTGGTACACTTCTGAAATACATCCACTCTCAAATCCCCCTTGCTGAACATTCCGTATCTATTTCTTCTCAAAATATAATGGAAGTAAAATTAGTCATGAAGTATTTGTGTGTGTGTGTGTTAAGACATGACTCGAGATAACAGGGGACATCCTGGTGGATCCTGACCTGGGACTGTCACTCTTCTTTTGTGGTGGAAGAATCCAGACTTGCTGTAACCCTGGGAACATTAAATACAGATTTCCTCATGGTAGTGTCTTAAAAGCAGTGCCATGGAGTCGCAATTAGGATGGTGGGCTTGTCATAATGGAAAAATTGGTCTTTGTGCATGTTCTCCAAGACCCTCTCCCAGACTTGGAAAATAAAAGAGATATCCCCCAACGAATTTTAAAAATTTTATCCTCTACTGCATCTGGAGACTTGCAAATTCCCATTGGGTGACTATGCAAGGGGGTCCCATGTCACATCACAGAGGATCTAGACAGGAATGTAGACTGGCCAGCACCCCTGGAGAACTGGAATTGTGGGCAAAAAGGAATATGTACCAGATCCTCACTTTCCTAGCTGGATATTTCAGGGCTCTATAGACATATATTTCAATTAGTTTGTGACACAATGGCCAATGGAAAGAGGAATGGAAATATTACCAACCTTCCTTACAAAACACTAGGGCAATAATTTGGCAGTTGCTCTGTGCCTTCAAAAAAACCTCAAAATAATGGGTCTTGACCTTCACCTTTCCTGTCTCAACAGGAGGGAAAAGTGGAGGATTCAATGAGAAGAGTTGTTCATCCAACAATCATTTATTGTGTCCCTACTCTGAGTCCTTCACTGTGCTGGGCAGTGAGGATAGAGTGACATAGGAGGAGACAAGCTCCCCGATCTCCTGGAGTTTCTGGTGTGGTGGGGATGCCCATGTGTCCTTCACGCAGGTAAGAGGCTGTTCAGTAGAGCCACCCTGCGCCACGTGCTGCGAAGAGGGTGCCAGGAAGAGGGTGGACACAGTGGTGAGCAGGCTAGGTGTGGTTCCTGCTCTCTTGGATCGTGAATAATCAAGGCCAAAAGAGCACCCATGCATTCAACAAATATCTATTACTAAACTGCTATTCTTCAGAAACTCCATTAGGTGTGAAGACATAAAAATGAAAAAGACACTACTCTCCAAGTACAGGGAGTCCAAGACAGAAGAAAGATATTTAGATAAATATAAATTAATAAATCAAAAACTTTAGTGGAGAGGACACAAATGGTTCAGTTATGTTTAAAAGGTTCAATGGCAGCTCTCTAAGTCTGGAGTTGGGGAGACATGTCTGAGCTGCAGTTGTAGACTTGGAGGTATGAATAGACTCAAATCCAGAGTGTGGGGTGTGAATAGAAAAGAAGAGTAAGAGCAGAGGTCTGATAGTTAATATTACTCTAAGTACAGCCCCCTCCGGTGTTAAATATTCCACAGGATAAGTTTTCTGTATTTGCAGTTATTACCCCAGATTCCTCTCAAAATTACTGCAGGACATGTAGCATAACTGTACCAAACCAGGCCTTTGATTTCTGGATAGGATTATTAAGGACCATGCAGACAAATTAAAACATGGTGCCTAATTACAAGATATTGGAACAATATTGCTCTAAAGTTTTTAAAAGTTTTTTGTTGTAAAGTTCTGTGTCACGAAATCAGATGGTAACAAGAAAAGGCCAAAACTGACCACTCTACACCATTCTATCATTTAAGCTGAACAATCAATTTAGGAAGTGACTGGAGTGATTTTTTTTAACCTCTCTCACCATCAGTATCTTTATTTGCAATATTGAGAGCCATAACAATTACTTGATAGCATTTAGGGGAAGATTTAATTAGATATTGTATATAAATTACTCAGCATGTCTGGCACATAGTGAGTACTCAATAAGTATTATTATTTTTTTTGAATTTTATTTTGTTTATTTTTTATACAACAGATTCTTATTAGTTATCTATTTTATACATATTAGTGTATATATGTCAATCCCAATCTCCCAATTCATCCCAGCACCACCAACACGCCCCCCAGTAATATTATTATTATTTGTGAAGTGGTTGAACATTTTTGATGGTAAAATTCCAATTACTCACAGGCAGATTACCCAATAGCAATATTTTTCAAGTACCGGCTAGTTTTCTCTTTTCTATCTCCTCCATTCATCGCCAGTCTGTGTTACTCAGGGAAGGCCAACTAATTTTAATATTATCTGATATCGAATATAATTAGGAAGAAAAATCTGTAGCCAAAACAATACATTTTTAAACTCACATATAAACATTTGTTATATGATTTGCGAGTGTAGATTTTTCATACCACTATTCCCTATTGTCAGAAGTCTCCTTTGACATGGAACCTAAGAACACAGGGGAGAAATAGGCCACCTGACTTAGCTGTGACCCCGCTCCACACCCACAATAACAGAGCTGAGAATACTTCCCACGGAAGAGAAAGGTAATGAATATTAATGAATTTATTGAAACTATTACATGACCATGACCATGTTATACTTCTTTACGTTGTTTCATCTTATATATTCCTCCCAAAAGTGCAGGGAGATGAGTCTGGTATGAGAATTTCATTTTCCAGACAAAGATTGAGGTTCAGAGCAGTGAAGCAACTTGTCCAAGTGATAAATGGTGGACCTGGAATTCAGCCAGATCTGCCTGACCTGCAGCCTCACAATCTCCGCATGAACCTCGTTCTCTCCCAGAGAATTAGAGCAGCTCAATTTAATGAGGCTTCTTCGAGGCAGGTCTCAACCTACACACTTCACGTGTACTTTCTCATTTAATCCTCCCAACGACCTGGGGGGCATATCCTATTATTAGCCCCCTCAGGAAACTGAGGCACAAAAACTAGCCCCGGGTCACACAGTTAAGAAGCGCTGGGATGAAAATTCAATCCAAGGGAACCCACACTCTCCGCCACCAAACTAAGACATTTAAGACAACCAACCATAATCTTCAAAGCTGTGCACTGACATGAAAGCATGATTAGTTTCAATCCAGCAGGGGAGAGAAAAATGATAAGCTATATGATAAAGACAAATCACCTATAAAATAGGGGGAAAAATACTTGCAACAATTCAGTTCCCACCTGGCTGTACCAGGAAGGTAACTGTTACTGAGTAGTAATACAGCCATTGCTTATCAACCCAGGTGTCCAGCTGGAGCAAAATTGTTTTCTCTCTAAAAATTTGGTGTTAGGGGAAATAGAAAATTAACCCTTAAGCTTTCAAAATGATAATCTAGCATTACTTAAAAGTCTACAAATTTGTTCCTAAATGTATTTAAATCTTTCCAGCGAACATGATGCTTGGTTATTAAAAAGTAATTCCGGAGAAATTAGCTTGCAGCAACAAAATTAATATAATTCATTTATTACTTGCAGTCACAAATCAAGATGTTGTTAACACTGCTACACACAATTTAATGTGCACAGTAAGTTTCCATATGGCTTCAATTTTAGGTTTCTGGTCACTCCATTGAATCATTTACGGAAGAGCCCAGCATGTCGAGTCGGAGGGCGCTTGACCTAACCAGTGTGAAGCTTTGACTTTCAAACTATGTAATTAGAGGTTTAGTTTATTTCTTATTTTTATCGTATTAAACAAATATGTTTTAAAATATATAGGCTTATTATTACATAGACATTTAGTGATGGAGAAAAACCAAAAGCACCCAGTCTCCAATGCTAGCCGAGGCTCATCTATTTTTCCTGGTTCCCCATTTCCTTTTTCTTTTTACTGTTTTTCCTTAGAAGATGAAGGACAAGGAATAGACACACACACACACACACACACACACAAACACACACACACCTAGCTGATTTAAGAACGCTGAGATAAAAGAGTTGTTCAGAGTTTAAACCTTCTTCTTCATGATCCTGCCAGAATGATATGTCATCTGGGTTTCACAGCTAGATTTCATGCCTCCATTAAAAGGAGTTCAAGTTCCCTAATGAATGAGATACACAACTTGCATCATGCTCGATGAGAAACAAATATTTTAATTGTACTTCATGTCTCAGGCCTAAAAGAGAACAATCAGCCTAAAGAGTATTGTCTCTCACCTGTATTTTCCTTTAGTGTTTCATTTTCTTGGGAACTTGTGTCTCCACAGAGCCCCTCAGGGTATTTTGTGTGGGCAACTGCTTTTCTTCCTTAGTCATTCCCACCATGAAGCCTGGTTGTCAGATCAGACAGATCAACCACTTTTCATCCAGAATTTGTCCTGGAAAAGATCTCTTCATCCATCGTGATGAAGTCTCTGCTTTAGTCACTCCATTTCATTCTGTAAGTCTTGCCAAATTCTTTTTACTGCCACTTTCAAAAGTTAAACTGACAAGAGAAACCTATGATTCAGAAAAAAAAAATTAGTGACAGAGATTTCTCAACTTTATATTTGGCAATTGCACATTTTTACTTCTGTTATTTACAGGAGGGGTGGGTGATAGAGGCGGGAGGAAGACAGGAGCTGAGAATACAAAAAGGCAATATGCTTTGGCTCTGATTCATACCAAACAACGAGGCTCTCACCAGAAAGGGGAGCAAGGTTACATGAGGGAAACGACCCCAAAGGGTTTCTATTCTCAAACTGATGCAAAGGTGTGCATCTTTGTAAAAGACTTATGGGTTTTGATCCTAAGCTAGAAAAAGTGGAGAAATTAGAAAAGAAACATTCTATAAAGATCAGTGAAGAAAATTAGAAACACAACATTGATAACTGTTAACGACTAGTGAAACAGGAACCAAACTATATCCAAGAGTTTATTTCAAAGCTTGTTCTAACAGTGATGCTTTCCTTCTGAATGATACCTTTAAGCATTATTTTACATGGATTATCACAACAAACTTTTTGACATGTTGCAGTAAATAAATGTAATTACTAGTCTTGGATATGGAAAAGCAGAGAAGTAGGTGACTCACCAAAACTCACACTGTTAGCAAGGAGCAGAGTTTAAATTAGACCCGAGTCTTTCAAAAACCAGTTCAACAGTCCTTCCATAGTATTGCTCAGAAAGTCCTGGTAATGTCTCAGTTTCATTGTTTTAGTAAAGTAATGGCAAAATCTTGCTTTAAGGATGAGACAAGTATGACTTGTGTATTTCCAGCAAAGAGTGTACTGTAATATTATTTGTGTTTTGTGACTTTTAAGAATTGACTATATTTCCTTGGACGTTTCACTGCAAGCCTAAATATTTAAGATGTTTGCAAACATTATAAATCTGTCTATCAATTTGAATACAGACTCCAGACCATGGAAAATGCTGTAACCCTGTAGGAGACCTGAGGAGCCACTGACAGGTTTGGGAGACTTATTATTGGGGCTGGGAAAAGACACCGGTTAAGAAAACCTTAGAAGAAAGAAAATATGAGAAAGAAAATCTGAATCATGGATTCCCTTTGTCTTCCCCAATCTTAACATGTGTTACCCAACTCTCTCTTGACTTTCTGAGATGTTTACTTCATCACCTGGTCATATTGTATTTATTCACTTTGTGAACTTTAAGAATTCTATGTTCAAGTGGCCCTCCGAATCCGAGGGTTTGGCATCTGTGGGTTCAACCAACTGTGGATCAAAAATATTTGGAAAAAAATTCCAGAATGTTCCAAAATGCGAAACTTGAATTTGCAGTGCACATTTACATAGCATTTACATTGTATTAGGCATTAGACATAATCTAGAAATGATATAAAATAGACAGGAGGATGTGCATAAGTTGTATGCAAATACTACACCATTTTATGTAAGGGTCTTGAGCATCCATGGATTTTGGTATCTGCAGGGGTCTTAGAACCAATCACCTGCAGATGCTGAGGGACCACTGTATATCCACGTAAAGGCATATGCTCTATCAAATCGTAAATCCTGGTCATGTTGTTGACCTACACAGCACTCATTACAGCACTCAACACAGTGTCCTGCATACAGTAGGTGCTCAATAAATGTTTGTCTAACTCAATCCATTTATATTGTATGCATAAAGTACTCTATGTGTTTACCAAGTGCTAATCCTGTCCTAAAAGATGAGAATAGTATCAGTTTTTTTTTAATGTTTAATTCCCTTTATTTTTTATACATCTTTATTGGAGTATAATTGCTTTACAATGTTGTATTCGTTTCTGCTGTACAACAAAGTGAATCAGCTGTATGCATACATATATCCCCATATCCCCTCCCTCTTGAGCCTCCCTCCCACTCTCCCTATCCCACACCTCTAGGTCGTCACAAAGCACCAAGCTGATCTCCCTGTGCTATGCAGCAGCTTCCCACTAGCTATCTATTTTACATTTGGTAGTTTATATATGTCAGTGCTACTCTCTCACTACATCCCAGCCTTCCCCTCCCCGCCGTGTCCTCAAGTCCATTCTCAACATCTGCATCTTTATTCCTGCCCTACCGCTAGGTTCATCAGTACCATTTTTCTAGATTCCATACATATGTGTTAGCATACGGTATTTGTTTTTCTCTGACTTATTTCACTGTGTATGACAGACTCTAGGTCCATCCACCTCACTACAAATAACTCATTTTCGTTCCTTTTTATGGCTGAGTAATATTCCATTGTATATATGTGCCACATCTTCTTTATCCATTCATCCGATGATGGACACTTAGGTTGCTTCCATGTCCTGGCTATTGTAAATAGTGCTGCAATGAACACTGTGGTACATGTGTCTTTTTGAATTATGGTTTTCTCAGGGTATATGCCCAGTAGTGGGATTGCTGGGTCATATGGTAGTTCTATTTTTAGTTTTTTAAGGAAACTCCATACTGTTCTCCATAGTGGCTGTATCAATTTACATTCCCACCAACAGTGCAAGAGCGTTCCCTTTTCTCCACACCCTCTCCAGCATTTATCGTTTCTAGATTTTTTGATGATGGCCACTCTGACTGGTGTGAGGTGATACCTCATTGTGGTTTTGATTTGCATTTCTCTAATAATTAGTGATGTTGAGCATCTTTTCATCTGTTTTTTGGCCGTCTGTATGTCTTCTTTGGAGAAATGTCTATTTAGGTCTTCCACCCATTTTTGGATTGGGTTTGTTTTTTTGAGAGAATAATATCAGTTTGAAATGCTAATTTCTTGCCTGGTTTCTGAATACTGAGCATCCAGGCCACCATGTGGAACCTGACATAGAGACAGGCAAAAAGGCACCCCACCACCTAAATAAAAGACAACAGTATTTTGTGTGTATGATTTTCTCCAGGGGACCCCCCCCAAAAAAGTAGAATACCTTTTAATGTCTTTTAATAAGTTTAGAAAAAGAAGGCAGTGCCCCTTTAAGAAACCACTTATGTCAAAAGATTGGTCAGAGGTCAGGCTATAAAACTATAAGATTAGTACGAAGTACTAGTGAGTACACTTTCCTGGTTGGTTGTTAATGGAAGGAAAGACTCAGCTTCAAAGGGTGGAAAGCTAGGCAGGAAAATAATGAGGTGGAGGGAAATTACTCCCCTCTGATTGGAAAAGGATCATTAGGAAGGAATCACACTGAGGAGCCCTAGTGGGGCTCTGATCTCTCCCTTCCAGCTTTTCCTAAGTAATGTGGGGCAGAACACCATGTGGACCTGAGAGCTGAACAAAACGCCAGGGCTACTTCCTCTTTTCGCAGGGAGTGCTGGCCTGATCGTCCTGAAGCCTGGATGTTCAGGACAGCCTCTTAGAATTTAAAACTTCTGTCCAAGTCTGGACACAGAGGGACACAGAATCGGGGTTAGGTTAGGAGGGGACCCACGGCAGGTACTTGACAACAGTTGATGAGTAAGGAGAAGGTATCTGATTGTTTATATGATTATATTCCTAATAATGTGTCCTGATTCTATCATTCTCTAAGTGTTATACAACACAAATGACAGTGCTTAGAATTTTAAAGAGCTGTGTAATGAAAACTCACCATCCTGCTTAGTGTTACTGTTTCTCTCTTCCCAAAGAGAATAATTTTCTTTCATCCAAGAATGATTTCTTTTTACTAATATTACAGATACTGGCTATGTGATCATGAGCATACTGAGTGCCTGACCCCACCAATTCAAAATGGTCTTAGGCTGTGAGATCTATGCTTTGCTCCATCCCTCAGGAGTGGTATGAGGGTCATGTTGCTTATTAGTCTCAGCCATGGTGACAAGCCACCTATCATATGAGCAGCAAGATGTGCTTCTACTTGCTCAAGCCCCGAAGTATGTGTCCTGCTTTGTCAGGGCATTTTTCCAGGAGCTGGAACAGCATTTGTTGTGCCTTCTCTGTCCCACAGGCCCGGGTAAGACAGGCAGGTGGGAACCTGGGACCCTTTGCTGCAGGTGCTTGCACCTGGACAAACATCTCCTTTAGCAACAAAATACAAAGACACTATAAAGGACTAAAAATAATTGTGAGCATGTGCAGTTGGGGCAAATTATGAACAAGATACAGAAAGACCAAACACCCAGCAAAAGTAGGATGTCTGGAGCAAAAGCAGGGTACTGCACATGCACCCTGCACACAGCACCACCAAGGGGGTGGGCAGACCACCTAAGCCACCCCTCCTGCCCCACCCCTGGACCCACCCCTACCCTCACCCCATATAAGGGACAAGCTCGCACCGACCCCCTCGGGGAGCAAGCAAGGCCACCTGCTACTTGTTTTCCCTCCCCCGTGCTGCAGCACAAATCCCTTAAAGCCTTGCCTGAACTTCTTGTCTGGCCTCTTACCAGTTTCTATTGATTAAGGAGGCCAGGAACTCTGGTGGGTAACATTGGGATCTTGGGGATGCTGAATGTTACTGCCTAAGTCCCTTCAACTCTTCCCAGATTCCAAAGATATAGCAGACTGATGGCCTAGTGCACTTTCTTGACACACCAAAAAGAGTTCCCAAATGGAACGTCCAGATTAGGCTTTTAAAGTTTTGTTTGCATGTTTTGACATTTGACAAGTTTTTCATTATTAGTTTTGATAATACAAGGATTGCACATTCATTGTAAAACATTTAAGTTATAAATCTAGCTAACAAACTATTAAATAAAATATGTCCTATCCTCCTCTTTTGACAAATGTGCCTGTATAATGAATGGGAAGGCCTAGTTCAAATGGAGAATAATCTGACTTCTTGGAATTTCTCCTTGGACCCTGGCAGTGTGGGGAAAGACAGCCTTTAGGTGCTAGCCTGCCCTCGTTTTCTTCCCACCCATGACTCCCCTTGGCCATCACTTGAGGCTGAGAAAGCATGGTTCACTATGCAAGGACTGGCCCAGCAGGTCAGCAGCTGAGGAAACCAGCCCAGAATACATTTGGGAAAGGAATTCTGGGCCCTGGGTACCTGGATCTTGGTCCAGAGTGTGTGCAAAGGCTCAGGATGAACATCTGCCTTTGCCCCTCTGCCCCTCTGCCTCTCCCTCTCTCACATGACCTCTCCTTATAGATGAAATTTTGGGGATCTGGCTAAGGAAAGCTGAGTTGGGGATAAATTTAGTCTGGGGTTGTGGTCCTCAGTCATTCAATACTATTGCTGGCTCTTTAGGTGCAGGAATGGCTTTCTGGAATAGTCCTACTACCCAAGTAGGCTGAGTTAACCCTCAAGGTCCTGTACCATAGAGTGTATCTTATAGTACATTGTGCTAATGGGGGGAAAATACGAAGCCAGAAGCTAGTAGTGGGAAATTCTTCCAATTATCAGATATGTGTAATCGTAAGTGGAACATTCAGTCTCATCCAGGACTGGCCAAATGGAGTTCTCTCCTGTCAGGAATGCATCTGATAAGGCAGCATATCCAAGTATAAATGGACCATACATTTCCCCCTTTTTTTGATGCAATAACACATTTGATAGAGCTAAAAAAGTACCATTTTAACTGGCATTTGTAAAGCCATTTTGGAAAGTTCAATAAAACAAGTGTGAAATTACAAAATCTTGATTTGAACATATGTGAAGTATATCGTCTTTGTTAATAATTAAATTGATTTGTAAACACACACACACACACACACACACTTTGGCTAAAAATGATGGGCCATTAAACAAAAGTGATATTGTGATCAACTGTGGTAGATGAAAGACTGGCTTAGCTTTCTACTCTATTAAAAATTGTATTACCAAATTGTTGCTATATGAAGGGTAGATCAACCATTATGCAGAAAAAGAATAATGTAGGGGGGAAAAGGTATTTGTAAGTTGTCAGCCAGTTAACTATTAAAAATATTTTGTGTGTGTGTCTATATTTTTGGATTTCTTAATGTTTGTAGTATTTTCCAGCTTTTAAAAAATCTCTAATGTGTTGTGATTCCTTTGCTCACCTTAATTAAATACTCATTTTGGACCTAATTTTGTGTTTTTGCACTTTGCATTATTTGTGTTAAAAGTCTTCTGCCCCACCTCCACCCCAATCATATAAACTCCAGGTTCCCCAAACCTAGGTCTGCCTCTGGGTTCAGGGGTGGAACAGATGAGCAAAGGTGGGCAGTCTCAAGCCATGCAGGAGGGATTTAGGTCCAGAAAGGCAGTGAAAAGCAGAGAGTTTAAATGGATAGGAAAGGTATTCTTTAAATCAGATTAGAAGGTATGAACACTGAGTAAAAGCCAATATATTCAGACTAATAGAAGGGAAAAGTCAATATAAACTAAGAAAATATTTGACTGACAGGTAGTTTAATGGAAACGTGTTCTATTTTTTTTCAAGTCCATAAATGAGCTGAATTAATTCAAATAAAATATTTGGGTATACATATCCTTCAGTTAATCAGATACAATTCATTTAATATTTAGGGCCACTTATTGTATTTACATATAAATATTTAATATACAGTCCGACAATTCTAAACAAAAATTGTCTTGTTCTTTTAAAGCAAGGCATTATACGAACATGGACTGTGGATTTACCCCATGCAGATGCAAATCCTGGATCCCTTGCTTACCATCTGTGTGACCTTGGGCAGGTGACTTACTCTCTCTGGCCCTCACTTTTTTCCCTTGGATATTTCACCTAACAGTAGCACTTGCCTCATAGTATTGATGTGAAGATTAAATGAGATAATACATGCAAAATGCTAAAAACAGTGCCTGACCCAGAATAAGTGCTGAATTCATGTTACCTCTATCTTGTTAATCAAATACCTTCCTTATAGACCATGATAAAAATTAATTTCAAACAAGCCAGGATGAGTTTTTACAAAACCCGAATCAGATGGTAGCCAAATAGGTTTGGCTGAACAATTTGTTTCATCTCTGGCCCAGTCACACTGTGGCAGAGACTTTGACAGATCATGCAGTGTTAGGCTGATGGGAGAACATGGTAAGAAGGAGATTAAATTAGTCATGAGTGTAGCAAGTGATTGATATCATCTGTAACCCTCTAGGATTTCTCTGCATTGCCATGCTGACCAATTTAAAGCACAGCATTTATTCTCTCAGTCAGATGTTTGAATTCTAGATTTATACCGAGTGACTTCATCCATCTGACAAAATATAGAGAAGAATTACGAAAACAGAATAAATCTTTAAGTGGTTAATTGCCATGGCAATAAAACTGAAATAGATTCATCATGTGATTATAGTATAAGATTCCAGGTACTATAACTGATATTCACAAATATATATTTAAGAATTTTCTGCTCAAATGTAACTCTATTGCAAATTAGCAAGTTGTAATGGGAAAATATTAGCATTTCTCCTCTTTATCTTTAAAACACATTCCTTCCCTTGAAAAATTAGGGCCTACAATAATGATGTTTTAGAAAAAGAAACAATAAATCCTGGCATTAAGCAAAAGGCTCAGTATTTTTCAACCATAGACTCAGTGATGGTCTAGAGAATAACATGTGATGTTCATTGCACAAAGATTTCTTAAAAAGACTATTAGCACCATAAGCTTTCGTGGGTTTTTTAATAACATTTTCCTACTAAAATACAAAAGAAATTAATAGATATAATTTAAACCATATTCAAAAATAAAGAGAGAAGAATTGGGTAGTTCTTAATGTGCCTCATACCTCATAATGGGCTTAGATTAAAAAGTAGCATTTTCTTCAATGATGAGTCAGGAAATGTGGAACGGATAGGCAGGTCCACAGTTACATATCCTAATTAAAATACAGACCCCTAATATTTTATGTGATTAACGCTGTTTCATTAAACATGTGTTTGCAAGCCACAAGTGTGGACAGTGCTACAGTTAAATTCTGTTTTGTTAAGTTACAGGTATAGTTATAATTGAGCCAGAAATAAGTACTATTAAAAAAAAGAGAGGGAGACTTCTAGTTCTAGAAAGCTGAGGACACATGACCACTCTCTCCCCAAATTCCCTTAAACTGCAGGAAGAAGATAAAAAATTAAATACACAGCAGCACTCAAAAGCTGGACAGTATAGTACCAAAAGATCAGAGCAAAGAAAATTTTCTCTAATATGTAACAGAAAAAGGGAAAATGCAACTGAAAAACCTACAACCACTTCAAATGAAAGAGAATTCTCTGTGTCCAGGTGAGTTTCCCCAACAGAAACTCTAATAATTCCAAACCCAGAAGCAGCAGAGGCTAGAAGGAAGACAAGAGAGACTGGCTAGTTAATGAATTAAGTGGCAATAAAAAATTGGGGCAATTCCATAATCTCATGCTTCTGGATTTGGCATTTGGCTATGGATGAAATTCTGAGTCCTCTGTGACTTCAGAATTCTGACAAGAGAGACTTAACAATTGGTATGGGGCTCTAGAAGCACACAGCATTCTAACAAATGTATGGTCACTAAGAAATTGGTTTTCATAACCCAGAAGAAAAACCACCCATAGACCTGAAAAGAAAGCCTGACCTGCCCTATATGTCTTCTACCTCCCTCCAGCCAGCAGAAGTAGGGCTTTCCAAATCAGAACACAAATTCATGGGCAGATAGGAAGTTTCAACTGAGCAGAGGAAATAACGTTTCCTAATAACCTTGTTTAAATTAGATCCTCATCTATAATATGAACAGACCACAAAGAATCACCAAACATCCAAGAAAA
Organism: Eubalaena glacialis; assembly: GCF_028564815.1. Taxonomy (NCBI): domain Eukaryota; kingdom Metazoa; phylum Chordata; class Mammalia; order Artiodactyla; family Balaenidae; genus Eubalaena; species Eubalaena glacialis. The sequence goes on along the minus strand of NC_083723.1, from coordinate 82,687,336 downwards.
ACTCCAGCATGCAAGAGACACAGTATTTAGCAAACAAAAGAACTATATCCAGAGAACACAGAATTAATGCTGAAAACAAAAGAAAATTTTAAGTACGTTATTCTCCAAGAGATTTGTAAAGCTATCACATTTATAAATTTAAAAAGAAATAACAGGCTGCTATAAAAAAAAAAAAAGCAGTGAGAGCTCTTATCAGTTAAAGCAGATTGCTAAGAAAAAATCAGTAGATGATCTGAAGTGTAAAATGACACACTGAACGTGAAAACAGAACTCTAGAACAATGTTCAAGGGGTGTTAGTCACCTCTTCTATTAGGAAGAAAAATAGCGTGGAAGAGCATGGGACATGTTCGGGGCAGGGAGTCATTTAGTTTGGCTACCAGGTAGTTATCAGCAGCAGGAGTGGTGGGAGATCCTGCAGAAAGTGGGGATTAGGAGATCGCCAGGGAGAAACTAAGGTTGTCCCAGGGCTGGCGAAGAGTCAGGCAACAGAGGGAGTAGGTCCAAGGCAGCTGACTGGTTAAGCCTCAGCTGCCTTTATCTTCCTCTCACCGTGATAAGAGCTAATCCCAGGAGAGCCTACAGATACAACATCTGGCTGGATATTCTGAGTGTAGGAGCAAGAACAAACCCTTCTCTAGCAGCCGCAGTTCTCTGCAGGCAAGGGGCTAAGGATCCGGGGAGGCTGCCTGACCCACGTTGGAAGGAATGTCCTGATCTTGAGCTCAGTAACGGCTAGGGTAAGAAGCTAACTAGGCACAGGCGAGGGCATCTACCTGTCTTCCAAAGGAATCCCACTGTATGGTATTCCTGCTTCCGGGAACAAACATCCTACCCAAGCCAGACTTTAAAACAAACAAATTTTTGTTAAGGTTAGATTGAAACAGTGTTTCGGTGAGGGACATTTATCCTAGGATAGAGCTGTGTAGACAATAGAGATGTCATTTACACTTGTGTCATTGGTGAACACGGTAACAGTGCTGTGCTGGTAAGTGTTTAACAACAAGCTCTGCAGGAACAAGCCTAGATGGTAGCATTTGCCAATTTTGTATCGTAAATACTCCTACCGTGGCCGATTTCAAGCTATCTGAGCAATGCCCATGCATATGGTATTGGGAAGAGATGCCCAGCCAAACCCAGTGAACCATTGCATGCAGATCACTCCCATGTTGACACTGGACCTTCCAACACAAGCCCCGTGACTTGCTGTGATTTTTCTGACTCTTCGTGAACCATCAAAAAAAAAAAATCAGACACTTAAAAGTTATTTATCTTTCACTCTTTTGAAAATCAGCCAGCTCCTTGTCCTCATACTTTGAAATTTACTTGCTTAGTACCTTTTACCAGTGGAATGGAACTCGTTTAAACAGATATTTAGGTGAGAATATACAATAGATGTCTAAGAGAATGATCCATAGAAAGCCAGTTCAGAAACCTATTAAAATGACACAAAACGGGGAAGAAATCTCCCTCTGCCTCTAAAAAGCCGGAGACAAATTTGGACTCTCTTCCACTATTTTCCCAGGGCTAGAAAGAAAGTAACTAGTTCATAAATTCCATCAGGAGCTTGGGGATTTTTGATGTAATGAGTTTTACAGTTTCAGAGGAGAATGCTTTGCTAATAATTATGTAACAGTAATTAAATCTGAAAAAGGCTGTACTCTAACTATGTTGATTTATTGCAGCTCCTACAAAGTACTCCTCAAGAGTACATTGGAGTGTGCGCTGCCTCCCTCCAGTTTTCTTTAAATTCTCACAGAGCACTGGGTCACAGATGGTCTGAGCTGCTATATTTTCCCTATTAAATTCCTAATAATCTTTTTCTGAGGCTGAGTCATGGAAGCCTGGGGATTTCTCATTTTAATTAGAAGGTTTAAGGAGCTAACTCTGTTTGAAATTTTCTCCTAGGAGAGATGGGTGCAGGTGATCCCATTCAGAAGAATGACACAGTACCATGGTCAGGACACATTTCCATATTAGATTGCAGCTTGCTTGGCTCAGTTCCTATTTCTGAGGTTGATGATGTATTGTCTGAAACTGAAGAATAAGCTTTGGAGAATAGGGTTATTTGGGAATTTTTCTTTTGGGGGACATATTTTGGCATTTGGTTCCCACCCCTACTTTGCATATAGAGCAATGATTCAGGGACATGAAGTATTTGTTATTCCAAAAGAAGTTTATAAATCATATCAACCTGAGCCAAAGTCACCAGGGAACAGATTTGGAGACCATTTGTCCATCTTCATTCCTGTAGTTTTCTCCCTTTGGCCCCCTCAGACCTAATTCAGACCTAATTCCTAAATCTTCCAAGTTTGGGGACAAGCTCATATTAAATACCATCTTTCCTGTTTAATTTTACTAGCAAAAGACTATACAAATGTGCATGAACAGGCAGGAAAAGCTATTTAGAATAACATGTATAATGGACTGAGCATTCAGAGAGTAGCATTCAGGATGAGGCATATAGCTGAAATCAAGTATGTTATTTGATTGGTATCAAATGATATTCTCCTTTCAGTCTGTATTATTGAATTCTCTGGCCCCTTCAGATTCAGCTAATTGAATTATTTCAAGGTTTGAGAAGTATCCTTACTCAGTTATTAGTAATCCCCAGCAATTACTTTTGTGGCTTCATTTTTTCATAGCAATTCATTAGGTTTCTCAGGACAGATCCTAGTCTTTATAGCCATAATTTTAAATGTAAGCATATTTATATTCTGTACCTATGGAAAATAAAATACAAAAAATATACATATATATATATACATATATATTTTCCACTGTTAGGATATGTCATTTACCATGTGTTATAATCAAAAGTAAATCAAGAAAGGAAATAATAGTTTCCACACTAAATTCTGGGTTACATCAGAAGGTTTAAAAAGCAAAGACATGGGCAGTTTGAGAATATTATACTGAAAAAAAAAATTTGAAGGCATATAAGGATTTTTAATCTGTAAGAATAAATTTTCTCTCAGATACCTCTGGGCCAAGCTGATGTTTCTAGAATGTGCTGGCGATAGCCATATGCTTAGTGAGTCCGTTCTTGAAATGTGTGGACGAGGTGGCTGAGAGCTGCCAGACTGCCCTGTGTGAGCAGGTTGGCCTGCATGATGGGTGTGGATAACACTGTAATAATAAGGCAAACGACACCCAGCACCGTCATTGTGTGAGAGACCCAACCACGTTCACTTCAAAGTCCGGATTTAAGAGAGGAGACAATCTTTTCATACCTCATTCGTAACATGGCTGGATAGGAAAGGAAACTCTGTATGAAATAGACAAATAAAAATGTACGTGGATACATGGAACTGGAGAGAATTTCAAGTTATATATGTTTATTCAAGCTCCTAATGACCAAAATCTTTCACTGGAAATTCCAGATCTCCATGCACCAGACCTAACCTAAAGTAGGAAGCATGCTATCTGAGCATTTGGTCAGGGAAAGAGTTAAGGGCATGATGTCTGCAGCCAGGTTCTTAAAGGAGTTAAACAAGAACATGTTTCAGACTTCTGATTAATGGCCAGGGACATTCCAAGCTGCTTTGCCTACCTCAGCAGTACATGACTCGTACAGCAGGGTAATATCTAATAACTAATCTTTGACACAAGAATTAAGTCATTTTGCAAGAAAGCAGATCATTAGAAGCCAAATTGAATTATAAGTAATACTATCTCTGTAGAGGATTGTAAATTAATTGGTTTTTAACAATAACATTTCTATATTTTATTAAAGCAGCGTAAGAATTCGGCGAAGAAACGAATGTAGCAGATAAACAGGCCAGGTGCTGGTGATGCAAATGAAATAGATGACAGATGGTGAGTAGCACGCTCACTCACTGTGTGTGTATAATGGATAGAGGTAATCAAAGTCCTTTGTGAATTGGCGACTTTCTGTACATCAAGAACTTTAACACGGACTTGCTTACACATCTCTCTACCCCCTGCTCTCAGCACACACATGTGCCCGTACACACACACACACATACACCCTCTCAAACACACACACAGCATCATTACACATACATCCTAATTATAGCCTAAGTTACTATCAGAAGGATGGGCTATAACTCTATTTACATAACACCACACAGAGATACCATTCCACCAAATCAACCTGTATACACTAAACAACAGATTTCTCTGATGAGAACATCACACTAAGGAAACAAAGCATCCTGTTTCCATGAAAGAAGTTCTATTCAGTAAGGAAGTGATACTTAGACCAAGAGGATGGGCTTCAGTGGGAAAGAATTACTTCTGGCTCTCATGTTGAGTTTTCCACTAGAATCTTTAAAATGTTGATGAACATTCTGATGGGTTTCCTTTTTGCCTTCAAATCATGGTTAAGGAGTCTCAACACTCAAAGAAAATGCTGACCCAAGTCGACTATTAGATTTCTAGATTGTATGTAGACTCCTCTCCTCTCCATTCTGGTACCAAGAAGATTGCTTTATTTTACTACTTCTTCTAATAAAGGGAAAACTGTACTCAGTTAATTCCAGGACATAAATTCATATCCCATATGGAATACAGAAAATAGCTCCTCTCAGGATCATAATAAATGAACATGCAGCTCACTGAGAATTACCTTGCGTATGATCAAATTGTATTTCCTGTCCTATGTTATTATCTTAGCTTTATTTCCATCTTTCTACCTGCTTACTGGACATTTCCACTTGGATGTTTAGATGTGACTTTAACATCAGTATGCTCGATATTACATGCATAGTCATTTTTCCACAACCAAGTTCACATGGAAAGTTTCCTTTCTCCAACCTTACTTTCACTCAGATGTGAAATTCTGAACTTTTCCTCTTCTCTTCTTTAAACTTCATATACAGTCAAAATACAAACCCTGTTGATATTCCTTCTAAAATGTCCTGACATTTATCATTTCCTCCCCTGTCCTATTTCTGGGTTCTAAACTAGGCACTGTGGCTGGACCACTTCATCAGCTGGCTGCCATGTGGTTTCCTCAGACTCTGTCTCTTCCTTCTCCCACTTTTCCCTTTTCCCCTCCTGACTAGTCTTCTCTTCACATTGCCTTCAGGGCTCTCTCTTTCCTACTTCATCCAAACCTTTACTGGCCCTCAAGCTTCTCCAGCCAGACCCAGTTTCCACTGGCTCTCACAGTGCACCATTTGCTCCATTGGGGCCAGATTCCTGTGGTCTGTGCAGTGCCATGTTTGTTGTGGGTTAATCTCCCATGATCTATGCAGCTGCCATGTTCCTTCAACCTCAGAGCCTTTGTACATGCTGTACCTCTGCCTGGGATGTCCCCAATCCCTCTCCCTTCCCCTAAGCTTATTGAAGCCTGCTTGATCTCCCCTCTCTGTGAGGATTTCTCTGACTATTCTCTCTGAATCTCACACAGTCAGTCCGCAACCCACTATTTAGTCCTTCATCATTTGCTATTTTGAATTGTTCTCTGGTTGCTTCACATGTGATCGAGTCAGCCCAGCTACACTGGGAGTCCTTTGAGAAGAAGAACTGCATGTTGCATGTATCTGTACCCATCCCCATTGGCACGCACTCGTGGTGCCTTGAAGCCATTGTACCTGCTTTCTTACTGAACAGCAGATACCAGGCAAGGGGGCCACAAGTACTCTGATTCTTCACCAACACTTTATCATCCAATTCAAATCATTGTCCCTTCTTTCTGTGCCCTTGAGGTTTGATTCTAACCACAGACTTCTCTGACGAATGCTTGACCTCTTGGACCTTAATTCTGACCAGGTGCCCTACCTTAGGTAAGCCCCTTTCTGGCTCACCTTGATCCTGGGACCCTACTTTGGAGCCCCTTCTCTTTCTCCTTTGAAGAATCTGCTCAGATAATCTACCCTTATGAGTGATGAGCAATAGTAAGTACCCAATTAGTGTGTGTTCATTAATGTGTCGTTTATGGGAAAAATACATTTCTTTTTTTAAGCTACAGCATAAATCTGCCAGATCATTCTAAAGTACAATTTACTTGCCCTTCCTTTATATATATATATATATATATATATGTGCCTACCAGAACACCTCTATACACCAGGCCTTAAATTTGATTCCAAGAAGCTGAAATGACATTTGCATTGCAGGATTCTGTGCTTAAGGCCGCAGAAGGCGCTGGAGTTGGCCTGGTGGTACTAATTTTGTGTTGACTCTTCCTCAGGGAATAGTATGCTTTTGGACTGTTTCTGATTTCCTATTAGATGGCATTAAAGGAAGTATATTATATCCTGAACCTAAAAGGATCAGCTCTTTAATAAACCAAATTGACCTTTCTGCTTTTTTCCCAAAGGGATTAGGGTCCTCCTCCATGCCTTGAAGCCCCCTTTCTTCCCTGGAAACAAATTGATTTTGTGACTGTTTTGTTTGGCTTTTTTACATGACAACCACATATATGGTGAAGAATAATGACCAAAAGTCATACTCCTGGGCAACTGGGTATAGCCAGATGAGACGATAAATATAATTTGTTGAATTACAGAGGTAGCTCCTGTTCTGTCGGGTGTGTGCTCAGCTTTGACATCTTGGCAAAGAGATGATGTCATCAGAGTCACAAGGCAAGTGGCAGACCACCTGTTAAGCATCTAGTCACAAGTCAAAACCAAGAGCCCCAGGTTTATAAATGTTCCCCTTTAAGTCTCATCATTCCAATTTGAAGTTATACTGTTTTCAACAGAAATCTTTTTATTATCAAAGCTCTATGTTAAGGATAATCAAATATCAGAAGACTTGATGTTTTAGTACCTACCTATAATCATTGAATTTATCATGGTGGAAATGGACAGCCTTGCAATTCATGGATAATTGGAACACTAACAGTTCTTTAACATGTAGGAACTATATTAATACCCTAAATGAAAGATGCATTGGTACACACTGCTTTTGCGGGCCTATGTAAGAGTAATGGATATACTGGGAAATAAAGGCATGACTGGACTGTTCTGAACTTAGATCACCTTTCTTGTGACCACTCAAAACCAAGAATTTGATTCATTGCAATTGTAATGTTCAGTATTAGCACCTCGAGCTCTTGCTGAAAATTAAATTTACTTATATCCCTTAGATATTCCCCTTCTCCGACAATTTTGGCCTTTCTTTTGCACAGGAGAAATTCTGCAACTGAGTTCCAAAATCTCTTCTTCTTAATGCATCTGTAAACAGCTGCAGCTGTCTGTTCAATATTGGCTGCAGCTGCCATAATGCCCCAGAAGGACAACAAAATGGAGAGAGCTCCCCTTAATTGCCTTGCCACCCCCGATTGAATTTATGTTTTGTTTTTAAGTAACATTTTGTTGCATTTGCATTACTAAAATCACCAGGTTACAGTAAACTAAATTCCCAGATCAATGTCCCCCCAAAGAAAGCAGACGTGAACTTCAGGTTACAGTAAACTATACTCCCAGATCAATGTCCCCCCAAAGAAAGCAGATGTGAACTTTATCACCAACAACAAATTCAATTTTCACATTACCTGCTGACAAAGAAGCTTGTTTCAACAACACTTGCGGATTCCTGAGAAGTCCGCCAAACAAGAAGAAATCCACAAATCTCAGGTTTTAATGTCACATAGCTTTGCTATTTAACTATTGCTTTTCACCTCTAGGTGAATTAATCTTGGCATGTTTTGTTTTTGTTTCAAAATCAGATAGGGTGACACATAAAGATGTTCCCAATTGGAACCCTAGTGCATTGCTGGTGGGAATGTGCAGGCTTTATGGAAAACAGTTCGGCAGTTCCTCAAAAAGTTAAACATAAAATTGTCATATGACCCACCAATTCCACTCCTAGGTATATACGCCAAAGAACTGTAAACAGGGACTCAGGTACTTGTACACCAAAGCTCATAGCAGCATTATTTGTAATAGCCAAAGGGTGGAAACAACCCAAATGTCCATCAACAGATGAATGAATAAGTGTAATGTAGTATATACATACAATGGAATATTACTCAGCCATAAAAAGGAATGAAATTCTGACACATGCTACAACATGGATGAACCTTGAATATATTATACTAGGTAAAACAAACCAGGCACAAAAGGACAAATATATGATACCACTAATATGAGATATCTAGAATAGGCAAATTCATAGAGAGAGAATGTAGAATAGGGGTTATCAGGGGCTGGAGAGAGTGGGAATGGGGAACTATTGCTTAATGGGCACAGAGTTTCTGTTTGGGATGATGAAAAATTCTAGAAATAGATAGTGGCAATACTCACCATACTCAGCGGCACTGAATTATATACTTTAAGATGGTAAATGATATGTATATTTTACCACAATAAAAAAAGTTATTTTCAAACTATCTAGAGCTTAAAGTTGTGTTACAAATTTTAATGTGAATTCTAATAATTAGTTTATTAGAGATGGGTCAAGGTATAAGGTTTGAAGCAATAGGAATTTTATCTATTAATTTCTAAAATCTTTGTCAAAGATAAAACTAAAATAAATGTTTTTTATGTCTTTTGTTCCATTTTTTTCTCTGTGATTTGTAGAAATACATGCACACATATATAACATTACTTTGTTAATTAAATGTTACATATCTTTGAATTTGTGACTTGTCTTTCATTTTCTTTATAGTGTTAATGAGTTAATTTTACACTTTAATATCAACACTATTTTTGTGCTTCATCTAAAAAAGTCAAAAAGACTTTTTCCTTAACCTGAGGTCAAAAAGATAATATTAGGTACTGTCTTCTAAAATTTTTATTGTTGTGTCTTTCATATATAAATTCAGTAATTGGGTTTTGTACATGGTGTAAGGTAGGATTAAACGTCATTATTTTTTTCTGTATTAAAAACCACTAGTTCTTCTACCTATTTTTGGAATTCTCTATTCTTTCCAGCATCAATCTAAAACACTCCTTTGTCACGTATAAACATTCCATATATATGTAGGTCTATTTCTGGGCTCTCTCTTCTGTTCTGTTGGTCAGTTTCTCTATTCCTGCATCAATACTATACTGACTTAATTACATAGTTTGATAACAAGCCTTGACACAAAGTACAGCAAGTTCTTCCATCCATCTCTTCCTCTGTATACTTTGACTTTTCTTGACTCCATGGTCAACTTCTCAGGTTCCATGGAAAACACTCTTAAGAGTTTGACTGGAAATTCATTGAATTTATTTGGAGAAAATTAACATCTTTACAATATTGGGTTATCCTATCTATGAACACGCACTACCTCACCACTTATTAGGCTGCTTTAGCGCTTTTTAACAAAGTTTTCTAATTTTCTCCATACAAGTCTGTGCACATTTTGTTAGATTTATTCTTATGTTCTTTACAGTTTGTTGTTGTTATTGTAAATAAAAAGGTTTTTTCTTTATTTGCATTTTCTAACTGTGGTTGGCATTTATTATTTTTGTATATTGACCTTAAATACAAACACTTTAATAGATTTTCTTATTATTTCTAATGATTTGTAGATTATTTTGGGTTTTCTAGAAATAGTTCTATTGTCCACAAATGGTGATAGCTCTGTTTCTTCTTTTCTTATTTTTATAACTTTAATTTTTTTTCCTTATGTTATTCCACCAACTAGAATTTCCAAAACAATGTAGAATAAAAACCGTGAGAATGGATATTTTTGTCTTTTCTTGCTATAGAGAGACCTCTTTCAAAGTTTTTCTATAAAAAACAATGTTGGCTGAGGTTTGGGATAGATATTCTTCATAGGTTTCTAAAGACTTTCCTGGTTTGTATGAGCTTTTAATAATAAAAATGTATTTAATTTTATCAGCGTCATTGCTTTTCCTCCTTTTATTGAGACGATCAAATATTTTTCAACTTTAATATATTAATGTGAATTTGATAATAATTTAGAATGTCTAAGATTTTAAAAATTAAAATAATAATGATAATAATAATTCATGTGACTAAAACAAAGAAAGAACTAAAACAACAGCATGTAATTTGGGAAATAAAAAAGCAGTCCCCTGCTACTCTGAAAGTGGTTGAGATCAGAAATATTTAAATCTCATAATATGTATGAGTTAGAAGAGTTTGATTAAAATCTATAATTTAAATGGCATACTTAGGAATCGTTGAATTATCTTCCATTTGAATTCTTTCAAACTGTGTTTCCTGTTGAGGAACAAATGTGTAACAATAATTTAGCATAGAAAAACAAGTTAATACAGAACTATGGGCCAAGGATCCTCTCAGTTCAAAGAGAATTAAGGGTCACAAAAACTTGATTTGGACACCCCAGCTGTAAAAGACACTTGGGGAACAATTTGGAAAATTTGAAAATGGGCTGATTATTGCACAATATTAGGGAATTATTGATGATTTTGTCAAATGTGATCATGGTTTTGCGATTATGTAGGAACACGGACTCCTTTTCCATGGATGTCTGTTGAAGTTTTTCTAGGTGAAATGTCATGATGTCCATAACTAACATAAAAGCACTTAAATGGAAATAAGAAAATTAATGAAGCAAATATTGCAAAATGTTAACAATTGTTAAAGTTAGGTGCTGGATATATGATTGCTTATTATATGGTTGCAATTTCGCACAAGAAAATAAGATAGATTTCTGGTATTAAGTAATAAGAGAAAATGCTGTGCTAGGCAACTCCTGAGAAAGCCCCAAATATCCTCGCCTCCTGGTATCTGCGCCCTTGTGTTCCCTTCCCCTTGAGTGTGGGCTGGACCTAGTGACTAATGAACAGAATAGGGCAAAAGTGGTAGCATATCACTTCTGAGATTAGATAACATAAAGACTGTGGCTTTTGACTTGCCCTCTCTTGTTTCTCTCTCTTGGTCTCTCTCTCATTCTCTCTCTCCTCCCTCCCTCTGGGAAAAGCCAGCTGCCATATTGTGAGCTGCCCTATGTGGGGGCAGGGGTGGGGAGAGGAGTGGGGGTGCCAATGGCAAGGAAGTGATGCCTCTAGCCAACAGCCAAGGAGGATCTGAGGTCTGCCAATAGCCATGAGTGAACTTGGAAGAGGATCTTCCCTAAGTCAAGTCTCAGAAGACTCTGAGCCAGAGGGACTAGCTGAGCTGTTCTGGATTCCTGACCTATAGAAACTGTGATATGGTACAAGTTTGTTGTTTTAAGCTGCTAAATTTAGGGATAATTCGGTGTGCAGCAATAGATAACTAACACAAATATTATGAGAATAAAAGAAGCTAAACACATAACATTGCTAGAGACATTTTGAAACATCATGATTTCAATGACTGTTTTCAACAAGGAGTTAGCTCTTACTATTTCAGGAGTTAATCAGTTTAGTAGGAAAGGGAGGTCCATTTGGCAGTAGGAAATGATCACTAAAAATTAAGAAATGCTAAGCTATCATTCTGCAAGAAAACAGGTCTGTTGACTTATGATTAAATCAATAAGCATGTATAAGACACCTACAATTTGTGCAGCACTGTTTTAGATGACAGAATGAAAACAACATAATTAAAAGGTAGCCCCTGCCATTTATTGAACTAGAGTCTGTTGATGCATAAACTACTCACTGAGATTATACTAGGCAGATTTTGATGCCATTTTCATTCTTCCAGGCCATCCAAACACCACACAAGGAAACTCCAAATGGACAACACTTCTTCTAAGATTTAGTTAGCTTACTTGTAGAAATTAGTTTATATGATAGGAGGAGCTGAAATTAAAGACTCACATCTGCCAACATCTGTGTAAGATGGTGGCATAAGCATAGATGCAGGGGAATCCATTTTCAAACTTCTCTTTTAAACGGCCATGAAAACACACCAATGAGAGAACATCTGCAACCATCATTCAATAACAATTATTTATTGAGCACCTACTGGGTGCTAGAGACCCTGTTACATGCAGCCTAACAGAGGTGAATAAATTAGACGTGGACCCTGCCCTCACTAAGTTTATACTATACTGGAAGATGTAAAAATAAGTTATATCTACGTATTATGATGGATAGTATGAGGGAGAAGTATAGCATGGCAGGACTGCTTCACTGAGGATGTTTGATTTAAGTTGTGACCTGAACAATAACGAAAATGAGAATATTTCTAGTGAGGGCAGCAGCATTCCCAAAGGCCTTGAGATGAGAAAGAACTTGGTCTGAAAAGAACAGAAAGAAGGTCAGTGTAGCTGGAGTGTTGGGAGCATGAAGATAGAAGATGACTAGAGAGGAGGGTGGACAGTTCTGTAGCCAGTCAAGAATGTTGTATTTCATCTGAAATGCAATGGAAAGCCTCTGAGGGGATTTAAGAGGGCGGTGAACTGGTCTGATTTATACTATGAATAGAGCACTCTAGCTACTGTGTAGAAAATTGTGGGAGACAAGCACTGAAATTGAGACTATGATTAAAAATCTTCCAACAAACAAAAGCCCAGGACCAGATGGCTTCACAGGTGAATTCTATCAAACATTTAGAGAAGAGCTAACACCTATCCTTCTCAAACTCTTCCAAAATATAGCAGAGGGAAGAACACTCGCAAACTCATTCTACGAGGCCACCATCACCCTGATACCAAAACCAAAGATGTCACAAAGAAAGAAAACTACAGGCCAATATCACTGACGAACATAGATGCAAAAATTCTCAACAAAATACTAGCAAACAGAATCCAACAGCACATTAAACGGATCATACATCATGATCAAGTGGGGTTTATCCCAGGAATGCAAGGATTCTTCAATATATGCACATCAATCAATGTGAAACACCATATTAACAAACTGAAGGAGAAAAACCATATGATCATCTCAATAGATGTAGAAAAAGCTTTCGACAAAATTCAACACAGATTTATGATAAAAAACCCTCCAGAAAGTAGGCATAGAGGGAACTTACTTCAACATAATAAAGGCCATATATGACAAACCCACAGCCAACATCATTCTCAATGGTGAAAAACTGAAACCATTTCCTTTAAGATCAGGAACAAGACAAGGTTGTCCACTCTCACCACTATTATTCAACATAGGTTTGGAAGTTTTAGCCACAGCAATCAGAGATGAAAAAGAAATAAAAGGAATCCAAATGAGAAAAGAAGTAAAGCTGTCACTGTTTGCAGATGACATGATACTATACATAGAGAATCCTAAAGATGCTACCAGAAAACTACTAGAACTAATCAATGAATTTGGTAAAGTAGCAGGATACAAAATTAATGCACAGAAATCTCTTGCATTCCTATACACTAATGATGAAAAATCTGTAAGAGAAATTAAGGAAACACTCCCATTTACCATTGCAACAAAAAGAATAAAATACCCAGGAATAAACCTACCTAAGGAGACAAAAGACCTGTACGCAGAAAACTATAAGACACTGAAGAAAGAAATTAAACATGATACAAACAGATGGAGAGATATACCATGTTCTTGGATTGGAAGAATCAACATTGTGAAAATGATTATACTACCTAAAGCAATCTACAGATTCAGTGCAATTCCTATCAAACTACCAATGGCATTTTTCACAGAACTAGAACAAAAAAATTTCACAATTTGTATGGAAATACAGAAGACCCCGAATAGCCAAAGCAATCTTGAGAAAGAAAAACAGAGCTGGAGGAATCAGGCTCCTGGACTTTAGACTATACTACAAAGCTACAGTAATCAAGACAGTATGATACTGGCACAAAAACAGAAATATAGATCAATGGAACAGGATAGAAAGCCCAGAGATAAACCCATGCACCTATGGTCACCTTATTTTTGATAAAGGGGGCAAGAATATACAATGGAGAAAAGACAGCCTCTTCAATAAGTGGTGCTGGGAAAACTGGACAGCTACATGTAAAAGAATGAAATTAGAACACTTCCTAATACCATACACATAAATAAACTCAAAATGGATTAGAGACCTAAATGTAAGGCCAGACACTATCAAACTCTTAGAGGAAAACATAGGCAGAACACTCTATGACATAAATCACAGCAAGATCCTTTTCAACCCACCTCCTAGAGAAATGGAAATAAAAACAAAAATAAACAAATGGGACCTAATGAAACTTAAAAGCTTTTGCACAGCAAAGGAAAACATAAACAAGACGAAAAGACAACCCTCAGAATGGGAGAAAATATTTGCAAATGAAGCAACAGACAAAGGATTAATCTCCAAAATTTACAAGCAGCTCATGCAGCTCAATAACAAAAAAACAAACAACCCAATCCAAAAATGGGCAGAAGACCTAAATAGACATTTCTCCAAAGAAGATATACAGATTGCCAACAAACACATGAAAGGATGTTCAACATCACTAATCATTAGAGAAATGCACATCAAAACTACAGTGAGGTATCACCTCACACCAGTCAGAATGGCCATCATCAAAAAATCTACAAACAATAAATGCTGGAGAGGGTGTGGAGAAAAGGGAACCCTCTTGCACTATTGGTGGGAATGTAAACTGATACAGCCACTATGGAGAACAGTATGGAGGTTCCTTAAAAAACTAAAAATAGAACTACCATGACCCAGCAATGCCACTACTGGGCATATACCCTGAGAAAACCATAATTCATAAAGAGTCATGTACCACAATGTTCATTGTAGCTCTATTTACAATAGCCAGGTCATGGAAGCAACCTAAGTGTCCATCGACAGATGAATGGATAAAGAAGATGTGACACATACATACAATGGAATATTACTCAGCCATAAAAAGGAATGAAATTGAGTTATTTGTAGTGAGGTGGATGGAACTAGAGTCTGTCATACAGAGTGAAGTAAGTCAGAAAGAGAAAAACAAATACAGTATGCTAACACATATATATGGAATCTAAAAAACAAAAAAAGGTTTTGAAGAAAGACGCAGACATAGAGAATGGACTTGAGGACACGGGGAGGGGGAAGGGTAAGCTGGGATGGAGTGAGAGAGTGGCATGGACATATATACACTACCACATGTAAAATAGATAGCTGGTAAGAAGCAGCCACATAGCATAGGGAGATCACCTCGGTGCTTTGTGACCACCTACAGGGGTGGGATAGGGAGGGTGGGAGGGAGACCCAAGAGGGAGGAGATATGGGGATATATGTACAGCTGATTCATTTTGTTATAAAGCAGAAACTAACACACCATTGTAAAGCAATTATACTCCAATAAAGATGTTAAAAAGAAAAAAAAAAAGAAAATTATGGGAGAAACAGCAATGGAAGCAGGGGCACAACTGTCTCTTGGGCCCGTACTTTATATATCTTCTCTTTACTCCCATTATGTTCTGCTCCTTATTCTTTTCTTTCACATTCGGAAAGAATTTACTGAACTCATCTAACGTAATTTAATTTTCTGAAGCACCCAATTCTCTCCCTGTATTACAGTTTAGAATTTTGCAATTGTGATTTTCATCTTCATATAGACTTTTCTAGTCTTAAAATTGCGTTTTCTTCGTGTCTGTTTTATCTAGCTCCATGTGTACAAGATATCTTTTATCTTTTGAAAACAATTTTATTGTGTTTTTTCCCCTTATTTACAAAAGGCAAGACATCCTCACATTAGGAAAAACTAGAAAGAACAGATAGGCGAAATGAAGAAAATAAAAAGAGTCTTAATTGCGCACTTCAAAGATAATCAATGTATGCCAGTGGGATCGTAAGTTTTGTGCCCTTTTATTGTCTGTCTTCTTTCACTTAAAATACATCACAAAAATCTTTCCATATGAATGTTTATCTCCAATGTCTTTTAAAGCTGGGTAATATTTGCGTGTGTATGCTGTCAGTTCAAGCAGTTTCTTATTTTCCTATTTACCCCTGAAATGCTGCGGTTTCCTATGGGTCTTTTTTTTTTTTTTCTGTATGTAATGTCCTTGAAGGGGTTCATCTCTTCTTATGACTTTAAAGATCACTTAAAATATACATATATGGGGCTTCCCTGGTGGTCCAGTGGTTAAGACTCCGCGCTCACAATGCAGGGGTCCTGGGTTCGATCCCTGGTCAGGGAACTAGATCCCGCATGCCGCAACTAGAAGATCCCGCAGGCCACAACGAAGATCCGTACGTGGCAACGAAGATCCCGCGTGCCACAACTAAGACCTGGCGCAACGTACATATATATGTGCAACTGAATCACTCTGCTGTATACCTGAAACTAACACAACATTGTTAATCAGCTATACTCCAATATAAAATAAAAATTAAAAAATAAATAAATGATGCAATCGCCAAACTATGCCTTTAGCCCAAACCTCTTTCTACTTAACTTCAGACTCATGTTTAGCTATATGCCTAACAGATCCATCCAGATATCCTTTCTCAAGTGTTAGTGTATGTTAGCATCACCTGGAAGCTTGTTCAAACACAGATTTCTGGGCCCTGCCACCAGGAGGTTTGACTCCTATACATCTGATATTGAGCCCAAAGATTTGCTCTCCTAGCAAGTTCCTGAGTGATGCTGCTGTTGCCCTGGGAACCACGCTTTGAGAACCACTGTTCTACAGACACCTCAAATTCAGAATATTTCAAACAGTAATCATCATCTTTACCCCCAATGCTCCTCACCCTTGCTTTTACCATTTTTGTTGCAGTATGAAATTCATACAGAAACATGTCCATATCATACATTTTTCATAAAATGAACACTCATGTGTAACCAGCACCTATGTCAAGAAACAGAACATCGCCAGTGGCCCCCAAAGTGGCTTCACGGCCCATCTTGCCAAAGTGGTTTCAGACACCCATCTACCAAAATGGTTTCAGACATCATAGACTGGTTTTGCCTAGCTCTGTGCTTATATAACCTGAATCATACAGTATGTGCTTCTTTGTGTCTGGCTTCCTTCTCTCAACTTCATTATTGCATATGGTGTCGACTTCATCCTTGTGTCTGTCGGGCACACAAGAAAGGTTAACACATGCTAGCCTCCCCTTTCTCACCACTCTCACATCTAATCTATGAACAGGTCTATCGACTATAACTCCTAGTTATATTTTCAACTCATGCCTAAAATTAAAGACTCAAAAAAGGTTCTAATCACCTCTCATGGAAACTATTAACATATTTTCTCAACTGGTTTCCTTGCCTCCTTTCTCTTGGTCCCTCCACTTTGGTGCCAATTTGGTCATTTAAAATGAATGACACTCTTCCTGACTTAAAAGTGAAACATCAGGAACCAAGTTTCCAAATACCACCATCTGTTTTCCTTTCTTCCTGCAATTTCCCTCTTTCTCACTGCAACTGAGGATGTTCCTGATGGCAGAAAATAGTTACAAGCCAAAAACTTTACAGTTCTCTTCTGTTACTACTCAGGAGAACTAACCCATTCCCTTTAGTTCCAGTTGAAAAGGAAATTCCTGGAGAAGGATGTTGATTGGTCCAGTCAGGGTCAGGTGCCCAACCCTGGATAGCCAGGGTGGATCCAGGCCAGAAAGCACAGGCATGGCCATGGGAGACCCACATAATGAGTGGCATCTCCAAGGCTTTTAACCACACACTGGGTCCTATACAATCCATGTAAGTGGAGTTCTAGAAAGCTGAATTTGAGTGGAGAGAGGGAAAACAAAGTTCAAAAATAGAAAGATGAAAAAAAGACTTGAGTCATCAGATCCAAAAGGTCCTGGACAGGAATATTGAAACCACACATTAGTCATATCATATTGACATTTCCAAATACCAAGAATAAATGACAAGTGAACCAGAAGAGCACTGGACTAAATACTAGAAGATGAAGAAATGTTTACAGAGTTATAAGGAAACAGAAATTTTCTCTTAGAATTCTGTACTCAGACAGACTGGTGTGCAAACAAGAGGGGGAAAGTATAACATTTGTGGACATTTAAAGATTTTTTAAAATGTACCACCCATGCCCATTTTCTGGAAAAAACATCTTTTTTAAGTCCTAGGGAAAATCATTTAGTCAATCACTCCAATGACAGCAACAACAAAAAAGATGCTGAATGCAGGGCTCAAGAGAGGAAAAATTAGCCTACAAAAATGAGCAATATAACTGCTAAAATATATAACTAAACCTAAACAATTGTGGTTAATGGAGTTGTGAAGTTTAATGCTGTTATTTAGAAACGAACCTTAAAGTCAAAGATATTACGTCAAAGTAAACTGAAACTAGAACTCTAGGTTCTTAAAATAATTGGGAGAAGGGCAGGTAAAAGGTAAATAAAAACATATTCATGTCCTTTTATTTTTTAAGGAATGGACAGTGTTATAAACGCTGTTAAATTCTGGGTGTTCAAAGACAAAGCTAAATTCCCATACATGTGCTACAAAGCTAAAATCAAATCAGCAAACTATAGCCCAAGAGCTAGCTGGCTGTCTTTGTAAGTCCAGTTTTATTAGATCCTGGGCTGGGGTTAGGACGAGGCAAAGTGTGCAGTGCAGATTTCTGTATTTATTTAAATTTTTGATGTTATTCATCATGGACTTTTTGCATTAATTTTGGTTTTTTTAATATATTGCATGAAAATATCCTTCATCTTGATTACTGAGTTTTTTGGTGCCTTCTGAAATTTTACATTCAAGGCCTCTCATTCAGCTCACTCTAATCCTAGCTCTGCATCAAAACTATTAGAAGAAATAAATAAAAAAGAGAAACTTGGTCAATCCCTTTAAAACCACTAAAGAGAAAAAAGGAAACAACGACAGCACACACAATGAGGGAGAATTGATAAGCAAAATATACCATATAAAAGCTGATGACAAGAAAGCAGAGGATGTAGTATGCTCAGAAAAAGAAAAAAAAATCAAAGAAAAGGGATATTTTTCATTGATAATATAGATACTAGTACTTTTCTACTTGATAAGCAGTATTTATTGATATTTCTATTCAAATGTTGTCCTGTATCAAAGAGATACTGAGATATCATTTACCAATCAATATTGCACTGAAATGTATACATCCACATCAGTTGAAAGGCAAGGAAATTTATATAAAACCTTCAAGGGTTTTCCATTGTTCTTAAGGTAAAATTAGTTCTCTCAGCCTCTCCTAGGATCTGCATGATCTGCTCTTAAACTCATTTTCTGAGGCCCTCTTACACACCAGTCACAAGCTTTCCCTATGTTTAAACATGCCAGACTGCTCCCACATGGGGTGCTCCCCCCCTGAGCCATGTCCTCTTGACACGGCCCCTCTTAACCTGGCTAACTGTGGTGATCCTTCAAGACTCAGCCAGAATCTCAGCCTCAGGGACGCTTCTCTTGGGTCCCACACTAGGATCCATCACTCTGTTTTATGTTTCATAGCACCTTTCATTCTCCCTGATATTTCTCATACTTTGGAAATATTCAGTCTATAACGAGGGCAATGACTGTATATTGTTCACAGCTTTTGACCAATGACTAGCATAGCCTCTGGCACATAGTACACACCAAATAAATTACTTGTTGTTGAATGATTGCAGTTAGGTCTTTACTATTATGTTTTCACAATTTACTATTTCTATTCCAGTACCACAGGATTTTTATTGCAGTATTTTTAGTGTCTATTTATGGCTGATAGAGTAAATGCCTCTCACTAGCTCTTTTTAAAAATTCTCTTGACAACTATCATATATTTAGAGACAGCTTGTCCAGGTCCAGAGACAAGCAAACAGAAAAGGCAGTTGGGATTCTGATTGTAATTGCATTATATATCTATATTCATCTGGGAAAGATCAACATTTGCATTATATTGTTTCAGGTCATAGCCACTGCATCTTCCCCTGCTATGGTCCCCTAAGGCTATATATGTAACATTCAGCTGGTTGACAAATTTTAGAGGTTTTGGTTATGCTCATGGGAGAGGTTAGACCGAGGGAGTCAGGTAACACCCCTCTCCCAGTACAATACACAAACATCCCACAAAATGAAGCAGAACAGTGGAGGAGTGTCTCAGGAGAACTTGACTTTCTTCACACTTCACACTTTTAGGAGTTCTCTAATTTTATCCTGTCTTTGTGAGCTCTTACACCTTCCTGATCTTTCCCATCACCCATACCCAAAGCATCTAAGCATTAGCAGCATCATGGAACCCAGACCTAGCCTCTGCTATTCTTTTTTTTTTTTTAATAAATTTATTTATATATTTTATATTTTATTTTTGGCTCTGTTGGGTCTTCGTTGCTGCGCGCGGGCTTTCTCTAGTTGCGGCGAGCAGGGGCTACTCTTCGTCGTTGCGGTGCGCGGGCTTCTCATTGTGGTGGCTTCTCGTTGCGGAGCACGGGCTCTAGGCTCGCAGGCTTCCGTAGCTGTGGCTCGTGGGTTTAGTTGCTCCGCGGCATGTGGGATCTTCCCGGCTTGAGCCCATATCCCCTGCATTGGCTGGCGGATTCTCAACCACTGCGCCACCAGGGAAGTCCAGCCTCTGCTATTGTAAATGGACATACTAGTTTGAGGAAATCAAGCATGCTTCACTTTTACTACCTGAAATCTTATTTACAGAGGTAAGTAATGGTTTGAAAGTCTGCATGCAGCCACGTTTCCTTAATAATGGGGATTCTCTAACTCAGCCAGGGAAGAAAAGCATCAAGGAAAGGCAGATGTCTGGCAGTTCTAAGCATTTGGCCTTAAGATGCCTCCAGGAATGAGTTGGAGGAGAGAGCATAGTTTGACAGTTTTCTGCTTCTTTTGGCTTTTCTGTACGTTTTATTTTGATATTAGACAACCAAATGTTTAATACTATTATAACCTCATACTCTATTTATTCTGGTCTTACTTTACGTCCTTCAGAAAACTTGTATACCACAGTGAGCGGGGGCTCGTCTTACACAAGGGTTGGTTTCCAAAACCAGCACTCAAGGTGACAATTGCTTATAGTCAAAATTATCCTTGAAAAGCCTTTAAATTGCCCCTGATAAACAGTATACAGATGTAATATCTTACAATAAATTCAACACAGTCAGCTTTTCCTCCAATATTGAAACAGATTGCTGTTTCTTAAGTTGAACACCCAGTATAGGACTTGGCCTATATCTGGGGGCTCCATTGCATGAAATATACATATCTTCAAAAAAAAAAAAGCATGTGCAGCATGGAATAAGTTTAATTTGTATATGATGAATGGGCATATGTTAATGACTCCACTATATTTCTCTTTATGTAGATTTTTTCTTATTAAATGTATTCCCAAGTAACTTATAGTTTCTACAGTCATTCTGAATGAGATCTTATTTTTTCATTTCAACTTTTTGTCACTTATAGCTAGGAAATGGGAAAGCTATTGATTTTGTGTGTGTTTTTGTACTCCAGCAATTTAATAAATTCTTTTAGCTTTATTAATAGCTTTATAACTGATGCTCTTGTATTTTGTAGGTATACAATCATATACTCATATAACTGTTAATAATAGTTTCTCTTATATTCCAATATTTATACTGATTATTTTCTTGCATTGCGATATTTGCTTGAGCCTTCAGAATGTTTAAAAAATAGTGACGACAGTAGATATATTATTGTTTCTTAATCTAATGTGGAATACCTTTATCATTTTCCCTCTACTATAATTATCACTCTTGGTTCCTGATAAAAATTATCTTCATGATTTTTAAGAAGTTTCCCTATATACCTTGTAATAAATATAAATTCAATATTTATGATAAATCATGAGTGACTACCTCTTGTTTAAGAAATCTACACAAAGATTGCTAGACAGGGTTTACCAAGAGGCAAATAGGTATATTGATTAAGTTAGGTTTATTTGCCATGCTCTTAGGTTTTG
This sequence comes from Eubalaena glacialis, assembly GCF_028564815.1. Taxonomy (NCBI): domain Eukaryota; kingdom Metazoa; phylum Chordata; class Mammalia; order Artiodactyla; family Balaenidae; genus Eubalaena; species Eubalaena glacialis. The sequence continues at coordinate 82,665,736 of NC_083723.1, read as the reverse complement.
GAAAATATACTCAGACTATCTATAATAATAAGGAATTATTTAAGTATATTCAAGAATACGAAGTAGCATGGAACAGGGCCTCTGCAATTATGTCCACATACTTTCTAGGCTGAGATGGAAAGCACATATCAGAAGGACCTAGAAACATATGTCAGAGTTTCTCAAAGCACACACTAGTTTTAATTTCTTTCAAATTGCTGAGTGTTTATGCTTTTTAAAAGAAGATGTGATATTTATAACATTTATATTATAACACTTATATTAACATATAATGATATAATTGTATAACATATAACACTTATATAGCTAGATAACAAAAATGCTATAAAATTATTTCTACTCATCCTTCTGTGTATCCTTAGAGAAATTCTGAGTGACATTCAAATATTAACACTGTGATTTCTGGGTAGTTGGTTTTGAGGTGTGTCTTTGAACATTTCATGTTGATTAAATGCTTTTTACCAAGCACATGTGTAACACTTTTCAATTAAAATGGATATGTTTTAAAAAAAAATAAAGAAGAAGAAGAAGATCTGATGGGATGGGTTTATACTATCCAATGCTTAGCAGAATTTTACCACAAGCCAATTCAGAGTGTATTAGCCTCTCTGACGCTTAAGTAAGCTTCCTTGTGGCTAATACTTCAATCACGGATCCAATCAGTTGTAAGTATATCCAACCTATGCTCTATTAGGTATACTGATGCATAAAAAGTAACAAGATTGGGGCGCTTTTTAAAAAGATAAATATGCATGGCAGACTTGAGGCTTCACGAACATCGTAAGCATTCTGCCCACTGCATTAGGTTGAATCCCAGATGCTGTGTAGATGTTTTAAATAAAATGGAAATTAACAAACTGGATTTTTGAAAGTAATATTATTGTTTCATTTTAGCATTTTATTGAGAGCATGGAACAAGTAATAGTTCATATAATGACTTAACCACATAATGTTAAGTGAAGTCTTTTTATTTTACCAGATCTTAATGCATTAAAATAATATGAGCATTTATCACGTGGATTTGATTCCTATATATTAAGAAATCATTTTCTTGATATTTGGTTTACAAAACTAGCACCTGCTGATTTAACTGAAATATGTAATGATCTTTCTGTTTTCTATTACATTTAAACAGATGTATACAGAACTAACACTAACCGAGGTATTTGACTTAAGGCCACGTGTCTCGGTTCTGTGTCTGTTCTATTTTTTCTACTAGAGTTATATATTTATTGTCTTTGAATATTTCTTGTTACATGCTACCTAAAGCAGCAGAAATGTCAGTGTTATCCAGTATGTTAATCAAACAGTAAAATATTTAGTCTCTATACTAAAAGTAATCAATGGTCATGCTTGTTACCATATGAATACTATTTGAGTATTTTAAATTGCATTCTATCTATAAAACTTTTATTAGCTTCTTTCTTGCCCTCCAAGACTTTTGGGGGTTTAAGCCTCCTTGGTAGCAGTAGAAGGTGACGCCAACCTTCAAGACAGCAAGCTGCCACAATTTCTAGACTCCAAATCTAATCCTTAAATCTAATATCCAGTCCTGGTATTAGACAGTATTAATCAGTAATGGCCACCAAAAAAACTGTGGTGTGACCTGAATTCATGAAAACACTGACTATAATTCCATCATTGGGAGAAACAAAATACTGTACAACCCATGGGTTCACGTGCTTGCCTGTCCAGTAACATCTCTCTTATTTGCAATCCAAGACCATCCTGCCTGCTCTTGCCTTTGTCTTTTCTCCTTTGCATTTCACCACACTGCCAACTACTCCCCAGAACTTCTCCCCAAGATAGAGCAGTAAGACTATGTGTTTTTCTATCATTAATTACTATTTACTTGTACATGGCTTTTCATTTTAATATCATGGTCATGATTCAAGATTTTAGAATTGAGGTGATGGGAAGTGGTGTCTACAAAGTTCAGTATTAGCTGCATCTGCTCCACTGGTCTGAACTTCATCTGTGTTATGGGCTCACATGAATCTCATAGTTTGAAGAGTGTAAGCACTCAGCAGGCTCCCTAGCTAACCATTCTTCTCAATATCTTTACCGAATTCATGACCCAGCATACCTTATTTTTGTCAACTAAACCTAACACATTTCCCTCTTCCAATAAAATGGATATTTCATTGAACAAAAACTACCCAATAATATTCATTAAAATATTCAGATTTGCTAATATTAACTTTTAGTTGAATTCTATGTATGTGTGTAAACCTGGCAATAGTGCCTTTATCTTATAATTAGTAGTAGTATTAGCATGTTCACAATCTTATTCATCCATCATTCCTCCCACTATTACTTATTGCACACCTACTGGGTACCAGATACTATGCTAGGTAAAAAGTATGAAATTTATGCTCTTTCCTCCCAAGTAGATGATTTGGGTATATCTCTTAAGAGGATAAAGTTAAAAGGACAAACTTAGAATGAAACTATAACACATGCTATAGCATATAACAGACTTTTATTTCTAAATCTAGCTTTGCTAGTCAGAATAAACTTGTCATTAGTAGATTCTGGATAGATCTAATTTCTTAGCCAAATAAACTAGAGCTTATACTTAGAATTCTTGATGAGTAATTTGTCTCTAAAGATAATATGTAATTCCTAGAAATCAATTCTGAAAGGATTTTCTTTTCCATCCAAGATGGAATAAAAGGAACCAGATTTACACACACACACCACACACAAACGCCTAAAACAACTAAATATCTGGTCAAGATATACTAAGCTGTGATTCTAGACATTGGACAATAGGGAGGACAGTGATTCCTAAGAGAAGGAAACAAATTATGTGAGCCATATGATTATGCCAGCTAACGGTCCAAAGAAAGTTTCCAAGCCATGGCGCGGTCAAGGGGAACCTAGGCAGAGGCCAACAGTCTCAATTTGTTGAGGAACCATTGCTGGGAGTCTGGGGAGGCTTACTGTGGCTAGAGTTCTTAGGGCCAAGTAGTGGGGGGAGGAGAGCTGCATAGAGAGAGTGCTCTGGGGAACTGCAGAGGGATCTCCTCAAGTCTTCAGCTGCATGCTGATCTGGGCATTTGTCTGAAGAAATCGCCCAAGGTTGGGGGAAGAACCATCTGAAAGCATTAGAGCGAACACTCCTCAAAACTAACACAGGGATTTCAATCCTACTACTGTTATTTCCTGTGTATGGTCTTTGGCAAATTGCTTATGCTCACTGAATCTCAGTTTCTTCATCAGCAAAATGGATACATAATACCACTGACACCAAAGAGCTTTTGCAAGAATCAGAAGTAATGTATATTAAACACACAACATGGGACCTGGCACATAATAGGTACTCAATTTTTTTTAAAAAGTGTTCCTGCACAAAAATAAGTAAATAAATAAAACTGGCACAGGGCTTGGACTAATTCATGTTCCCACCAGCCAGAGTGGAAAACCATGTAATTCATTAGGCATTGCATAAAGTACTCAAAAGGATATTGCCTCAGTAGTGGTAGAAAAAATAGCCCTAGATTAAATGCTGCTCCGGTCCCATCTAACAAATCTTAAAAATCAAGCCTTGAAAGGATAAAATGGTTTCCAAGTAACTTAACTGCATTCCAGAACAAAGCTCAAGAATATTTATGAAAACACAACAATATCCAACACACACCAAGGTAAAATACACAATCCAAAATCCAATAGAAAATTACTAGGCATGCAAAAAGGCAGGAAAATATGGCCCATAATGAGGAGAAAACTGATCAACAGAAATACATTCTGAAATGATGCAGATGATTAAATTAGAAAATAACATTAAAGTAATTATTATAACTATATTCTACATGTAGAAGAAAGATTGTTTTAAGTAGAAACATGCAAGATATAAAGACCCAAATAGAATTTCCAGAGATGAAAACTACAATGTCTAAGATGAAAAGTCCATTGGATAAAATTAACAGCAGTTCAGATAATATAGAAAAAGAGATTAGCAAACATGAAGATACAGCAATAGAAATTATCCAAAAGTGAAACATAGACAAAGACTAAAAGAAATGAACAGAGAATCAGTGAGTGTGGAACAACTTCAAACATCCTATTGTACATGTAATTGGTGTCTCAGGAGGATAGGATAAGGGGTCAGAAAAAACACTTGAAAACAAAGAGCTGAAAATTTTCTAAATTTGATGAAAACTGCAAGCCCCCAGATCCAAGCTCAACAAATCCCAGGCCCAAGAAACCTGAACAAAACTACATCAAGTAACACCATATTCAAATTGCTTAAAACCCATGAAAAAGAGAAAGCTGAAGAGTTGCCAGAGAAAAATCTCACAGTACGTAGAGTAACAAAGATAAGAATGACAAGAAACTTCTTGTCAGAAACAATGCAAGCTGGAAGTGAGTAGAACAACATTTCTAATGTATTAATACTACAAGAAAAATAATTATCAATCTGGAATTCTATACCCCACACACACAAAAAATCTTCCAAAAGCAATGGCAAAATACAGATTTTTGCAGACACACAAAAGTTGAAAGAAATCATCTCCAGCAGATCTGCATCTCCAGCAGATCTGCACTTTTCTACCAGAAAAGTGAAATGAAGCCCTTCAGGTAGAAGGAAAATGATCAATGATACCAGGTGGAAATCTGGAGATATACAGAGGAATAAAGAGCATCAGAAATGGTAAATATGTGACTAAATATAAAAGAATATTTTGTCACTTATAAAATATCTTTAAAAAAGACTTGATTGTTTAAAACAAAAAATAAAAACAATGTATTGTGGAATTTTAACATATGTACAAGAAAAGTAAATGACAAAAGTAGCACACAGGGCAGGAGGGAGGGATGAATATATTCAATCGTGAAGTTCTTATTCTATACATAAAGTGGTATAATGTTACTTCAAGGTACAGTGTGCTAAGTTCAATATGTATGCTATCAGTACTAAAGCAACCACTGAAACAGAGTTATAGTGAATGAGCCAATAAAGGAGATAAAATGGAATCACAAAAAATCTTTAATCAAATGAAGACAGAAAAGGTGGAAACATGGAACAAAGAACAGATGGGATAAATATCTATTCTGGAGGAATAATCTGAAATACAAAAGTTAGAAGCAAAGGCATTTATCATGGCACTATCCACAATACAAGACATTGGAAACAACTTATCCAGTGATAGGAAAATGGTTAGTAAACAACATGATGGAATACTATGCAGACACTAAAACTGATGTTTATGAAGAGCTCGTAACGAGATGAGAAAATGTTGGTGTTATAAAGTACATTGAATTAAGGCAGAATCTAAAATTTTATAGTGAGCATTACCTCAACTACAAAAACCATGATAGGAAAAAGTCCAGCAAAAAAACTGGATGGTGTGGCAATGGTGATTTTTTTGACTTTTTTTTTTCAATTTTCTATAATACGCTTATATTCCTTTCATAATCAACAACAACATGCCCACACATACACACACAGTAATTAAACTCTTAAATTTTGTCAGGTCCCGTGCCAAATCTATTCACATATTATCTCCTGACTCCTCACAACAGCCTTGCAAAAAAAGGCATAATTTCTTATGTTTTTAATTAAGGAAATTTAAGCCAGAGAGTATATGCCTTGGTTCAAATACTGAATAAATGTCAGATTGTTGGTAGTGACTGATGTCTTCTGCACAGGTTTAATTCTTTTACCAGAGTATTAGAAACCACGCCTGTCTGATTTCAAAGACTGTGGTTTGTATTTGTCACAGAACTAATGATAAGTGGCATATAATTCTCTTTATTTTTGTACATTTAGTTTCCAATTTGGGAGATAAAAGATACAGAAGATTAGCTGATGTAATTCAGTTGATTTTTTTAAGCTGCTCTTTGTAAGCTGCACTTGTTAAAATAGAAAAATAACACATCTTATAATAAATACAAAAAGCAAAATGGCAGCTACAAAAATTCTTCAAGTTCTTATAGGCATGATCTTTTCAAAGAAGGACAGATATCTATTGATTAGGACCACAAATCCTTTGCCTGATGGAGTTTAAGACATATTAGAAGACATTATTCACAGAACAATAGAAATAAATATCAACTTGCTGTTTGCCAAGTCCCCATGCTCTGTAGTATTAGCGTATTGTGGATATTTTGTACACACTGGCACTCATGTTTACTAAATACATGTATTGTCAATTGATATCCTTAATCACAGAATAATTTATTTATACCAACATAATTGAAACTGCTAAGAACTTTTACTATTTATAAAGGCAGAGAAATCTAGTTTTAAAATATCTCAGGTATCAAACTTGAAAGAAGGATCTATTCCAAGATCAAATAACCTAAAGAAATCTGCATGTTATTGAGATGTTTATGGCTGGCAAGCACAAGGTAGTTATATCATTTACACTTGAATGTCCTTAATATGTTGAATCCTCTAGCTAAAGAAGTCTAATCAGATGCAAAGAGAAAGCAAAATACTGTGATTTTGTTTTTGTTTTTGAATGCTGGTTGCCTGGAGAGCAGACAAAATGCTTCTACTCCTCTGAAAAATCGGAAGCTACAAAAGTGATTTTCGAAATTAATGGCAACTCACAGCTGAAAATTATACCTTTGGGCAAAGGGCCAATTCGGGATGCGTTTCGCTCGGATTTGGAGCCCTGCCAGAGTCCCTCAGTCCCATTTGCTCGGTTGTATAGCTAACAAACAAAAAGGAAACACTGAGAGTGTAGCTGAAATGCGGCTGCCTGAAAGTCAGTATTTAAGGTCTTGCTAAGATGCATGTTAACATGTAGAGCTGCATGGTGAGAACAAGAATCATTGGACATTCTCAAACAACCAAGCAGAACATGACTGTGGAAGGAATGCTGCTTATTAGTGGAGGGTTCCAGCGTCTCTTGGTATACCAGTCAGCGGGCATTGCAAAGGGGAAACGGGAGGGGCACGGAAACCCAGGGACAAGAGTACCACATTCTGACGTTAGCACGAAAAACAGGATTTGTTATAACAGCCTCGGAAGTTGACGAGACCCATTTCTAAAATAAACACACGGTATAATTTCACCTGATTACCATACTAAAATCGTTATTTATTTTCACCTTACACTTACGTAACGGCTAAAGATCAAGCTAATTGGACTTGATAGTTTTCGCAAATCAAATGCCTAGAATAACTTTATTAATACTACTAATATTTTTCAGGCTGCAGATAAAAAATACTGATAATGGCTCATTATGAACCTAGATTAGGGAACAAATTTAGCTCCCTGCATTCTTCGACTTAAAAAGAGCTGGGGTTTGGGGGGCTTTTTTGTTTTTTGCTTTGTTGATTGGAATGTTACAACTTTTAAAAGAACTGACTGTAGAAAATACAGACAGAAAGAAGAAAGATTATTCTGAGTTAGCCATTGTTAACATTTTAGGGTAATAATATCCTGCCATTTATATAAAAGGAATATATATATTTGCCATATATTATATATATACATACATATATTTGCCATACATATATATATTTGCCATATATATATATATTTGCCATATATATTGATGGGCATTAATATATCCTGCCATATATACATATATATAAACATAAAAGGATATTTTTGTGCAAAAGTGTATCATTCTGCTCTGCAATGTGTTTTGGGGTTTGGCTTTTTCTTTTTCACTTAACCATATATCATGAACAGCTTTCCATAAGACTACTATTTTAAGTGTAGGTAAAGAAAGATTTTGAATATCCCTTTTTGAATAGTCTGTAAAGGGAATGTGAGTAACACTATTTAGTGCAAACTGCTTCTTCTTCAAATAGGCTAGACAAAATTCATAATACGAAAAATGTAAAGGGCTGTTGCTCTTGCAGTATATAATATGGTTATTAAAAAAATCTCAGTTTCTGGAATAAGGCCATCAGACCTGTGTTGGAGTCCCCATTCCACCCAGCTGTGTAACCCTTGGAAAATTATTTAACCTTTCCGAGCCTAAGCTTAGACTTAAAATTTCATGAGGATCAAGTGAGACAATGCATAAAAAGTGCTTAACCCAGAAATGCCATTGACAGCTAGCACTTATTTATTCCCCTACACTATCTTAAAAATCATTTTATTGGTCTTACCCAGCTCTCACACCCCAAAATCTCATAGTGATTTTCATTTGGTGTTGCAGTAAACTTATACCTTGATTTGAGAGATCTTCCATCTTATAACATTCAGGTTTCCCTGAGTGTTTCAAGAAGTCCTTCTTATACCTCAGAGAAGTAGGCTCGGTTCAGGTGTTTTTTTCCCCATAAAAATACTAAACATTTTTTGTTAGTATTTTCCCTAGGTAATTTGTATTTCCACTATTTCAAAATGGCCATTTTTCCCATATATTTTCTACTGACAACTGAAGGCACAGAGAAAAGTTATTATATTTATTTTTTTCACTTGTTATATTATTTAAATATATTGGTTCAGAATGATCTCTTTAATTCTCATGGTAGAAGTTCACATTATCTATAAATAATGATTATTCTGTATCCTTCCTTATAATAATTATATTTCTGTTTCATATCTATTACAGTGGTTAGACTTCCCAAAAAGTACTTGATAATAATAGAAATAAGAATTTTTGTCTTACTCTTAATTTTAAATATTCTTTATGTGGTAAAAGAAGTTTGCCACTATTTTTAATTTTCTAAGAATTTTTTAATCAGTGATAGATGTTAAATATTTTTAAATGCTTATATAAAGCATCTATGGTGATGATTTTATATTGTTCTCTTTCTGATCTGTTAATTAAATGAATTAATAGATATTCTAACGCTAAACTACTCCTTCTGGAATAAAGCCTAACTATGGGGTATTATTACTTTGATAGACTGCTCTGTTTGGAAATATTTTATTTATAATTGCTGGCATTGACATTAATAAGTGTACTCATTCTCTAGTTTTCATATCTTTATCAGATTTTGATATAAATGTTGTGTTAGTTTCTGAAAACAACTTAGGAAGTTTTTCATTCTTTCATTTGACCTAGAATAGATAAATGATTTTGGAACAATATGTTCTTCAACGTCCACACTATCTGGGTTATGACGCTTTTAATGGTAGGTATTTCTCTAATTAACTTTGGAATCAATTTTATGATTATTTGTTCGTCTCCTCCTCCTCCTCTTTCTAATTGATATATTATCTTTAGTTCCTCAAATGTAAATTCTCCTCTTTAATTATATCCACTAACTTTCTAGCATGGATCACTTATGGCATCAAAAATTAAGAAATCTCTTTGAACACTCTAAGAAAAGAGAAGTATTAAATTTGTCATAGGTATATTTAGTTCTTTCCATGTCAAGCCTGTTAAAGAAGAGCCTGAACTCCTGGTACTATGGTTCTCAACTCACAGACCCTATAATCTACAGTCTATAAATCTATAACCATTGAGCATTGTTGTAGACCGAATAAATAGGTTTATTTCCATATGTATTTATTTAATTTCTGCCTCTCCTGAGTGACAATAACCTCCATGGGTGACAGGAACATTGTTTATCATGTTATTCATTATCTTGTTTGTACTCAATACATATTATTAAATGAATAAATCAAGGTACAAATGGATTAAGTGCATTTTAAAATAATATCAATTAACTATAATAGTATTAATTAACAAAAATGTCAGCTAGGAATTCAAGAGGTACACAAAATTGGCCAGACCACCTAGAGCCCTCTCTAAGACTTCTGCAAATTTCTGAGCAGCTTACATTCTCTAATCCTCTTCTGCATCCTTACTGTCTAAAACGTTTAAGGCTTCAATCCAGCATGAAACATCTCTTTCTTTAGTGTTCACAACCAAAGTTCACTCACATCATGCATTTCTGAGTTTATTAAACTGTTGACATTTGTGGATGAGTGGGTGAAGGTCAAAGGCAGAGAGTCATCATTCCAGGGAACAAATCCTTCTCCCCATTTGCTAGCCTGTCTCTCTCCCCTCTCCTCCCCGCCTCACCTCCTTTCCCGTACCCCTCCTTCTTTTCATCCTCTTGTACTGCCTCCCAAAACTCCGAACTTCTCACACCAGCCTATTCTCCTGTCCTCCACATTCCCACCATTGCCCGTACATAATCATCAGGCTCTTTTACCAAAGAGAATTCTCTCCCTAGAAAAATCCTGGTACTAACTCTATTTTTTCCTAGCCTAACTCTTAAGAAAAAAATGTCTCAGTCTTGCTACATTTACTTAGATAGTAACATGATTAATATAATACAAATTAATTTTAAAGTGTTACTCAAATGCATAGCAACTTTTTATCATTATGTATTTGCACAAGCAACAGATATTAAAAATTGATAACCTTGTTGTACAGGCACATCTGTGGTAGTTATTAGTGCCATTTACCCAATATATCCAAGTTCTCTTATCCTTCTGAGCTCACACCAGGGTTGCAAATCTTGTGGTGCCATATGACTAGTTCTAGTGAATGAAAGGAAGCAGTGATTGTCACTTCTGAGCCAGGCTTTAAGGGCCAGTGGGAGACCCTCCAAAGCTCGGCTCTTCCCTCTGCTTCTGTAATCAGAGATGATGGCGCCTCTGTCAGCCTGTCTGCCAGAGTGAATATGATGGTCAGAAGCCTTCATTGATTCAGGGTGGTCTTTCTGGATGAGCTGATCCAGAAAGAAATTTTGTGGCTTAAAGCTTCTAACATTCCGAAGTTGTTTGTTATTACCACTTTCCCTAGCCTATCCTGACTGGTACAGAGTCTATGGCATCTTTTGACATGAAAAGTAACTTCTCATATTTGAAAAGGTTTAAATTACTCATTTTCAGAGTAGCTGACAGCTATCATGGCCTCTGGAATCCTAGGATAGGGAATGATCCAGAGCATATCCATGCTCCTTGGGTCCACATTTGTCCCATTCAACAAATATTACTGTAAACTCTTCAAGAGCGTCAAAGATCTTATATTTTACTTGGATCCTCCTCCTCTCCCCTTGTGGCTGTTATAGCAACCAGCCCATACACGTACTCTAAAATTTTACTTGGCTTATTTATAACTTGTGTCTTTCCCTAAAAGCTTTGAATTAGTATATAACCAAAATCACTGACAAAAAAGTAAATAAAAAAGGAATATAAAATTAATATTATAGAGAAAAAGGAAATTGCAAATATATTGATATGCATAAACTCACTAACTCTAAACTCAACATGGGAATTCTAATTTGGCAGCCATGGCAAAAAGAGAAATGGGACATTGCTACATAGCTTTTCTTACTGAAAAGTAGGCAGTATTCCAGGGTTTTGGAGGGAAGTGCAGGGGGTTATGGAGGAGTAGAAAAGGAAATAAGGTTAAGGTAAAGGGAGCTCCACTTCTAATCTTTGACCTGTAGAGGGAACATGTGCACAACAGGCAGATTGTACTAAGCTACCAAAGCCCGAATGCTGGGATCTCTGGTAAAGCCACAACTAGCCACTGACTAAAAGAAAAAAAATTTCAATTTGACTTAAATGTCTAATTTTTATGTAAGTCAAAATTGGATCCCATTCTTCTTTTGCCTTATCTAACACTAAACTGACAAAGCAAATCAGGAAACCCTTATGTTAATGACAGCTGAGCATTAAAAAAAAATAAAGCTCTGATCACAGGGGATTGTTATTTTCCTGGCACAAACTACGATGCGAATTGTTATAAATTGTTATAAAAAGCAGTGCATTGCTTGTTGTTGTTGTTGTTGTGTGTGTGTGTCTGTGTGTGTGTTTTAATGAAGCTGGTTTAGCTACAAACAATATCAGACGCTAAACACATTTTTAGGTAATAGCTCTTTTCTTTTGAACAACAGAGAAGGTAAAAACGCTAAAAGAAATAAGTATGAAAGCGAAAAAATTAAAATCTTGTGACGAAATGAGCAAAATATACCAGATGGACTAATATTAAGTTATTGAATATAGAGAAGTATTAAATAAAAAGCACAGAGGTTCAACTCATCCCCATTCATTTATTCAGTAAATATTTACCAAGTGTTTACTCTATGCCAGGCACAGTTCTAGGCTCTAGGTATACAACAGTGGACAAAAGGGACAAAACTCTCTGCCCTAATGGAATTTACATTCTGGAAAGTGAGGAGGGATGCAGACAATAAATAAATCATAAAATATATTAGAAAGTGAGAAGTGCTTTGCAGAAAACCAAAGCAGAGAAGGGGGACAGGGAGTGAGGGGTGCAGTTTGTTCCCAGCATCCTAAGTAGTTCCTGGCACACAGAAGGGCTCCACATGTGTTTGAGAGGCAGTAGTCAAGAGTTCAGTGCCTTCCTCACAGGCGTATGTCCAGCATTTGAAATTTTAGAGGCTCACTACGTCCTGATCGTTTCAATTAGCACCTTAGGGGTGCTAACAAAGCATAAAGACAAGACTCCCAACTTGGAATAAAGTTTTGATATACTTGTACCAGTTTCCTGTCAGAGAGGACTTCTGAAAGTTAAGAGGTGATTGAGCAGCAAGGATTTGGTTTTGTTTGTTTTTCTTTCTTTATTCAATCATAGGGAACACAGTGTACTTGGTTGCTTTTGACTTCCTATAATCCTTTTATCCATCTTCTAGTACCAGCACCCTGATTTTTCTTTTAAGAACTGTCCTTCCTCATTCTTGGTCCATGTGGCTTGAGTGGGCATACACCACCCAAACTCCAGGATGGGACAATTGCCCAAAGTCTGGCCAATTACCAGTGTTATAGTACCAATTTTACTGTAATATTACCAATATTATGGTAATATTTCAATTCCTTGGCCAAAATGTTCAGTTCAGGGGTGTTGCTCAGTAGAGCTCAGGAGAGCCCTGAAATCCTGCTGACTCTACTGGGAAAGAGGCATGTCCTCATCTCTGGATATTTTAACCTGGTTTGCTGTAAGCTTTGGGTTGCCAGCGTTCATGATGAGGAAAGAGTCTGCTAGAGAATGAAGCCAACAGGGAGGAAAGCCGAGCTGAGGGGCAGAGAGAGAGCCAATGATCTTGTATGAGGGTATCATCTACCACCTATATATGACAAGATTTCTTTTATTTCAGTGAGCCAATGAATTATCTTTTGTTTCTTAAATAACTTTTCTATCAGTTTATTAGTTCATTTATTCAGAAAATACTTTCTAAGTACCTAACCAACGGACAAGGCATTGTTTTAAGTGTTGGCGGTATAGCAGTGAACAAGACAAAGTTGTGCCCTCATAAAAGTGATACTGATGAACAGATAAATATATCAATAAACATTTAACATAATGCCAAGAATCAAGAACCATAAAGAAGAATAGGCAGGGTAGTGGGATAGTAAGTTTTGGGAGATAGTTATAAAGGGGCATTAGGGAAGACCTCTCTGAACAGAGACTTAACTAAATCAGGGGTAAACACCCTGTAAGTATTTGGGGAAGGTTGTTTTAGGCAGAGAGACAAAAAGTTCAAACTAAGATGAGAAAGTGCTTTGTATATCTGAGGAAGAACAAGGAGGCCAATGCGGAGTGGCTGACACAGAAATGACAATCTTTCTCCCAGTGACTCTCTGACCCACCATTTATTTAACTCCCATCATATGCAAAGCCAGTTAATGCTATTCAAAATGGAGATAGGACTCATGCAAAGACATGACAAAACCAAGCCATCCATGAAACACATAAAACTTTCTTTGACTTTAGTCTTATGACTAAATCCTGCAAGAAGTGTCATTCATCTGGTTTTGTCCACAAGGCCAGAAAGTTCTAAGGAGGCCAGTTTAAGCCCAGCCTTTTTGACCCTACTGTTTGATTATTTAACCACCACCAGTTTTTTGCTGCTTGCTTATCTTACTGCTGCCAATTTTACAACAACTCTGATTTTTCAGCCAATTTGTTTATTCGTCATTTCATTTCCTGGCCTTTGTCAGTTACCTGTAAACTGTAAGAAGGGTAATGTATTCAGATGAGGGAAGTTTGGCAGAGTCTTGGTTGGGATTTTTTGAGAGAAAGCATGCATGTGGAGATGGGGTGCTTGGTGAAAATTAATGAGTAGTGATCGGAGTGAAGAAGATACAATCAAGAAATTTTTGTCAAGAGGAGAAAATACCCAGTGTTTTCATTTCACCCTCACACCTTTCTCCCTAAAAGGCAAATTATAAAACTTTCGGCTGTTAACTGTTTCTGCTGAATTCTCTCAGCCACCAACAGTACAGTACTACAGAGCACAAAGCCATGTGTGTGAGGGTCCTCCCTCTATTAACAATGCCACATACAACTCACTCTTTGCATTTTAATTAGTAGCCACATCTTGCTTCATTGCTTGAGAAAAGTACATTTTTTATTTGCTTTGTGAATTGATCTGAAGTATACAGAGGAATTGATTAAGCAGATAAAATGGCTTCCTCAAAATGGCAGAGTCAAATGTTGGAATCAAAAGTGGAAACCTAAATGCCATGTGTTTCTCTGAGCACCGGAATTTTTATTCTAGTTGTCAGATATTGTAGACTCATTCCAGGTATTATCTATCGGTAAAAGTGTTTCCCAATATGAATAGCTTATTCCTCAGTCAAATAAGTTTGGAGTACCTTGGGTCAAAACAAAGTTAAATAGACCATGTTCAACTGTGAAAGGTTGAAAACTCTTCCCCTAAGATCTGGGACTAGACAAGAATGTCTTCTTTATGGAGACAAATTATTAGAATTCATAAGTGAACTCAGATAGGTCACTGGTTATGAGTCAATAACAAAATCAATCATTCATATATATAAAATCTAATGAACAACAAATCTAATGAAAACTACATAAATTTATTAAGAATCAGTTTTTAAAACCTGAATAAATGAAATAACAGAACATAATTATGAATTTGAAGACTCAATATTGTTAAAGTGTCAGTTCTTCCCAAATGATCAAAAGAGTCAGCACAATCCTAGCCAACACCCAAACAGGATTTTTACTTGTGTGTAAGTAAAGCTCATACGGAAATGCAATGGCCAAGAATAGCAGAGACAGCTTTGAATATGAAGAAGAAAACTGGAGTACTTAATCTCCTGGGTATCTTGATTTTTTAGAAAGTTGTAGTAATTAAGGTAGCATGGTATTTGGTACAAGGATTAACAGAATAATGGAACTGAAGAGAGGATCCAGAGACATACGAACCTTACACAAACACTCAATTTATGACAAAGGTAAAACTGCAGTGGGACACTGAAAAGATGGTCTTTGCAATAAACAATGCTGAGTGAACTGGATATCCATACAGAAAAAGAAAACTTTTATTCCTACCCCAGCCCATACCCAAAATATCAGTTGAAGGAGGATTGTTGATCTAAATATGAAAGGCAAAACAATAAAACTTCTAGAAAATAACACATAAAAAAATCTTCCTGACATTAGGGTAGACAAAAATTTCTTAAAGTGGACCCAGGAAGCACTATCCATCCTGCAGAAGACTGGTAAATTGGATTACTTAAAATATTACAACTTCTGACTATAAAAAGATACTTCTAAGAGAGTGAAAAGGCAAGATTGGGAGAAGATACTTGTAATACATATAGCTGTCAAAGGACTCATCAAATATCTATAAATAACTCAAAAATCAATTTTTTAAAACACAGATAACTGAATAGAAAAATAAGCAAAGGTCTTGAATAGACACTTCACAAAACAGGATATCCAACTAGCCAATCAACATATGAAAAGAAACTCTACATCATTATTCATCAAGGAAATGCAAATTCAACGATGAGCTATCAGTACACACCTTTGAGAATGGTTCAAATTAAATCACTGGTAACAAGTGATAACCAAGTTTAGGCAAGAATATGTATCAATTGGAATTCTCATAAACTGCTGGTGGGAGGGTAAATTGTTACAACAACATGGGAAAAACTATTTGGCGGTATTTGTTAAAGCTGAATATATACATGCACTGTTACCTAGAAATTTCATTTCTAGATTTTCATACCAAACAGATATGTGTATATGTGTTCACCAAAAGACATGGACAAAAATGTTATATTGGTACTATTCATAATAGCTAAAATAGGTAAATACATCAAATGTCCACCAATAGTAGAATAAACTATAGTATAGTCTTAAAAAATACTACACAGCAATAAATTGTTGTGTCTGTTATTCACAACAATAGACATAATGTTAAGTGAAAAAAACCCAAAAAAGTAGTACATAATGTATGATTTCATTTATATGAAAATCAAAAACAGGCGAAACCTATTAATGGTGATTTTGGTTGATTATAAAAACGGCCAAAATACTTTGAAGACCCTTGCATTAAGAAGTAGAGTCTCACCCCTTGAAACTAGGTTGGCCTTGTGATTTTCTTTGACAAAGAAAATGTGACAAAGTAATATATACCAGTTCTGAGGCTAGGCCATAAGAAGCCTTGTAACTTCTATTCCTGCTACTGTTGCAATTCTGCCACTAGGAGAACAAGCCTCAGTTGGCTTGTTGGAGGGATTATATGGAGGAGAACCTTGACACTCCAGCCAGAAGTCAACCAGCCCCCAGGCAATCTAGCGGTCACAAGCTGATGCAGGAGCAAGCACCCACCCTGAGATTAGCTGAGCCTCATCCAGATCAACAGAACTTCCCAGCTGAGCTGAGCCCAAATTGACAACCCACAGAATTGTATCAATAAATGACTGTTGTCTTAAGCCCCTCAGTTTTGGAGTGTATCTAACGGATACTGTGGTGGAAGAGGTGGTAGTAATTCAGAGACCTGCTAATAGGGCGTTACAGGGTTTTTATAATAACCTATTTCCTGATCCAAATTTTGATAACACATATGCATTCACACTAAGATTCATTGAACTGTATAATTACGATATTTGTGTGTGTGTGTGTGTGTGTGTGTATATATATATATATATATCTCATATTTTTTTTACTTCGGTTTAAAAAGTAGAAATAAAATAAAATCTTTATGTACTGATATGGGATAATTTCCTAGATATATTGTTAAAGGAGAAAATAAGAGCTCAGAAGAAGGCAAATGGTATCTACCATTTGTGTAAAAAAGGGACAAAGAATATGTGTGTATGCATATGTGTACATGTGTGTGTGTGACTTCTTTACTTGTATATGCACCCGTTATATCTTTAAATATACATAAGAAACTCAGTAATACTGTCTCATGCTGCTTCCAGGAGGGACATGGGTAATTAGGGGATGGAATAGGAATAGAGAGACAATTATCACTGCTGATTATTTTATACTTTTTGAATTTTGAACCACACAAGCTTATTACCTATGTTTTAAAATTTAATAATAAAATTATAACTCTAAAAGACCATTCTCTTAGGTACTCTACTGTAAAGGCCACATAAAAATTCAGAAGAAGCAAATATCAAGAGAAATGCTAGAGAAACACCCAGCTACATGAGCTCAAGAGTCAGGATTTGGTATGGGAAATAAAATACTGTATCACTTTCACAGCTATAATTTGTCACTCAAATCTGCAATCAAGAAAAGCCAGTCCTTTTCGTGTTTGGTAATTGCAATCATTGTTGCTTTTGTTGTGGTCATCCATTTACAATGCTTGGTGTCAGTCTATTTATCTCTTGTAAAAATAAAATACAGTGTGTGTGTGTGGAAAAAAAAAAAGTAAACAATGCTTGATAGGAAAAAAAAAAAAAAAAAGAAAAGCCAGTCCTTGTATCTGAATTGTTTTACATGACAGTTTTATGGGCTTGCCCTCAACTTAGGGGAATAAAAATGCAAGAATTCTGAGTCCAGAGAATTGATAAGACTATTGGAAAAGATGGTAAAGAAGAGACAAATTCCAGACTCCATATTACTTGAGGACACAGGAACGGGGAAGGGTAAGTTGGGACGAAGTGAGAGAGTAGCACTGATACATATACACTACCAAATGTAAAACAGATAGCTAGTGGGAAGCAGCTGCATAGCACAGGGAGATCAGCTCGGTGCTTTGTGACACCTAGAGGGGTGGGATAGGGAGGGTGGGAGGGAGATGCAAGAGGGAGGGGATATGGGGATATATGTATACATATAGCTGATTCACTTTGTTATACAGCAGAAACTAACACAACATTGTAAAGCAATTATACTCCAATAAAGATGTTTAAAAAAAAAAACAAAACAATTCTTGGAAGTCTGTCAGAAGGAAAGACCACTTCCTGAATTGGCTTTCTCTCCTAATTACCTCTGTAATTGCCCTTTCCTATTATTTTGTACCCTTGTAATACAATACCCTCTTAACTGGTGTCTCTAACTTTTGTGTCTCCCTTCCCCAGTCTTTATTCCACATAACAAATACAAAATTATGTTTGTGAAACACACACACACACACACACACACACACACACAAGACTCCAAATTAGGAGAAGTGGAGTACATTCAAAGGGATATTCTAATTGGTGCTCATTCACAAAATTATGAATCAAGTGTAATTGAAATCCTTAAGAATTAGTGGAAAAGTCATCAATTTTTTTCAGGATAATTAAGAAAATGGAGTCTTTCTTAAGGAAAACAAAACCATTTACTTCAGTCAGTTAGGGAACAGTTGACTGAAACCACCAACCTTGGCCAAGCCTGCTTGCCTGAATTGTCTCACAACAGGAGGTCCTGATAAGGAACATGGTGCTGCCTCCAAAAACTAACCAGAAGAATCCAAAAGAGGGAGGAGACAACCAACCTCCCAGAGTCCTTCTTGCTGGAATCCATCTTGGCTGAGAGATGCGCACGCCACCAGGAAGGACCCTGAGTCAGACTACGGGCCAAACAAGATGACTGGCCAGAGACAACCCGGAAACTTACCCCATGACTATAAAACCTGAGACTGTGAGCCATGTGGCAGAGCAATTCTCCTGGGTTCACTTACCCTGCTGCTCTCCACCTGGGCACCCCTTCCCAATAAACTCTCTCGCTTTGTCAGCACGTGTGTCTCCTCGGATAATTCATTTCCGAGTGTTAGACAAGAACCCACTTTTGGGCCCTGGAAGGGAGTCCCCTTCCTGCAACACTTCCATGATTAATTCTGGAGAAGAATTTTGTTGGCTGGGGAGACCAAGAGACAGCATTCTTGTTGCCTTGAGTTTACCTTCTTTTACGGCCTGAATGTTTGTGCCCCATCCACAAATTCACATGTTGAGATCCTAAATCCCAATGTGATAGTATTAGGAGGTGGGGCCTTTGAGAGGTGATTTGGTCCTGAAAGTGAAGCCCTCATGAATGGGATTACAGTTGACCCTTGAACAACTTGGGGTTAGGGACATCGACCCTCCACGCAATTGAAAATCTTCATATAACTTTACAGTTATCTCTCTGTATCAACAGTTCCACATCTAAGGATTCAACCAGTTACAGATCCTATAGTACTATAGTATGTCTTTATTGAAAAAAAAATCTGTGTATAAGTGATTTGAACTCACACAATTCAAACCCATATTGTTCAAGGGTCAACTACAGTTTGCTTCTAAAAGATACTCCAGAGAGCTTCCTCGACCCTTCCACCATGTGAGGGCACAGTGAGAAGGCACTGTCTATGAACCAGAAAACAGACTCTCACCAGACCCCGAATCTGCCAGCACATTGATCTTGGACCTCCCAGTCTTCAGAACTGTGAGAAATAAATTTCTGTTGTTTATATGCCACCCAGTCTATGGTGTTCTGTAATAGCAGCCTGCCTGAATGAACTAAGACATCTTTCCTTTTATTATTTTTCTTTTTATTTTTAAACAATCACTTCTCCACTACCATGGTATTGGGCAATATCCTTTGGTGGGGGTCTTTACTTACTAGAAACTTGAACTCTTTTCAAGGGCAGAGATCACTCACATTGCAATCCCCAACTTTTTACTGCCTTTTAGATACCTTGACCTTTCCCTTACTAAGAACAAACTATCAAGAACAAGAGAATTTCACACCTTCAGGCTCCTCTTAGTCCCTATTTCCTGAAAGCAGAGCACATCTCTTTTCTAGATAATTGGCACCAGAAATTCTTCAGGTAAGTCTCCGTCTCTAATTACATAGATTGGCCTAATACCCACTAGAGATCAAAGAGAGTAACCTAATTTGATGCAAAAATCATAGAAGTCATATAATAAAAATTAAATATACAAATTTATTTCTTGAAGAATTTTATGACTTAATGTTTTAAGTTAATTATTGGGAAAACTTAAAATATGTCTAAAATAAAGTTTAAAGGGAGGAGAAAGCAGGTATATTTAAATTAAAATTAAGCTACTTATGACTTGTAATAGGGTAATGTTAGGCTATGTTATGGCAACAAAACTCATTGGCTTATTGTAATATAAGGTCTATTTCTCATTCATGCAAAATTTACTGCAGATGGGGCAGCTGTCCTGTGTGTCTCTCTTTTAAGTTATGACTCAGGGACCCAAGTTTTTACCATGTCAAGCTATAACCCAGGAACATGTGGTCTCTGAAGTCACCATGGTGGGGGAAAGGAAGGACGGAGAAAGCACACTGATCCTTAACTACCTAGGCCTGGAAGTGACGCAGATCACTGATGCTCAGGGTGATTGGTCAGAACTAGCCACACAGCCCCAATCTAATGGCAAAGGAAGCTGGGATATATAAGGGTACATGGATATTTGGTGAACACTAACTCACTATCCCTGCCATGTGACTTTAGCCCGGTAATTTGGGAAAGCAAGCAATGCATCTATTGACTCATTTAATCCTGTAGGTCACCCCATGAGGCAGGAACTATTAATATTCCCATTTTGCTGATGTGGAAAGTGAGGTATATGGAGTTTAAGTAGGTTTCCCAAAGTCACACAGCCACGAAGGGGAAGAAATAAGATTCAGATCCATGCAGTATGGCTCCAGTGCCTGCACATTTAATTCCTATAATGCTTGCTTTCCACATTGAAAGAAAAGTAGGGGGGGCTGAGAAGTTGTCAACACATTGGTCAATGCTCTTCTTTAAAGGGGTTAGATAAAGGCTTGGTAGATATAGGATTGTTTCAATCATAGAAGAGGGTCAATGCATATGTTTTGTTTATAATATTCACCTAGACTTCCTAAACTACCAGAAAAACAAACAAACAAACATGTAATTGTTGAATCTTGCTCTTTGCTTCAGCTACATAATCTTGGCCTTGAGGTTCCCTGAGGATTTTGGAGCTGAAATCCAACGTATTTTCTCACCATCATCCTCTACACAGATTGCTACTGTGTAGAGCATTTGCAAAGTGCTGAATCAAAGAGATAATTGCTCTGAATTAATGAGGAGAGAAAGAAATTCACATTTTTAAAATTTCAAATATTATTCATTTCTGTACCCTCTAGGTATCTGTGAAAAAATTGATAATAATCACAATTAAAAATAACATCTGACAAATATTTAAAACCAAAGGGATAATATCACTGAACAGAAAGTGGCCTCATATTCCATTCCAAGGACTCTATTTATATAGATCCAAACCAGATAAAAAGACACTATGCTTTTTTTTTATTGTTACCAAATAGAGTTGACTAGTGCTCTCAGAGTTTAAAATAAAAACCGTTCAAATTTTAGTTCCATGCAAGAAACTAGAATCCGTCAGGTCAAATCTAAATTTACTTATTTTACTCGATCAACTGTAATATTTGAAGAAATGGTACTTCTGCAATAGTTTGTGAGTCAGTGCTCACTATGAGATTTTTCTGGAACTACAAAAATTCATGGCTTTTTCAACCTAAACGTTTTTTAAACTTTTGGAGAGGGGGAATTGAAGCTAGAAATATCATTTATTCATTAATTTTTTAAATGAAGAAGTTACTTTTGATGTATTCAGCCTAGCTAATCAACAGCAACAAAAATATCGCCATATCTAGAACAGGTGTTTCTGTAATTGTGATATATTAGCTGGAATTTTTGCAATGCATACCGGTTCTCAAATCCATGGTTCTTTCTGAAGCAAACAAAAACTTTTTGCAAATCTGCTGCAATCAATGATCTGTAAGGATTCCTCAACCAAAGTTCCTCGAAGACCTAAGAGATTTGCAAAGGCTGTGCTGAGAACCAGGGACAGGAACTCCATCTCAGCATCCTCATTCCTGCTTTGCTCTGTCCCCAAAATAGAGTCATTCTGTCTGTCAAGTACCCTTTCACAGCCCTTCTTCACTCCCTCTGTCTCTTGTTGAACTGTCTTTCAAGACTTGGCTAAAGATTTTCCTCTAAAGTTTTCTTTAATTCGGCAAGGAACATTTTTTCTTATACTACTATACACTTTTAGCAATTGCTTTAATGTATTTTAATAGTCTCCCTGGTAGACTGTGAAGTTCACGGAGGTAGGAATCATGACTTTTTACCTTTTTAAACCAGGGCTCTTTAAACATTAGGTCCTGACACATGATAGATGTTTAATAAATATTGTTTAATGAATGAAACAATTCTAGGTTGAATAAGAAAATATATTCTAGTTTGAAATAAGAAAATATACTACATTTGGAAAACTGAATTCCATACTAAAATAGTTAAACTGTGCTTTCTTTACTGTTTGAGGATGAAAACCAATTTAAAATATAATATATGGTAAAAACAATTTCTATTATATAAGCCACACAGCATTTGAATGCAAGCAATTTGATCTCCCAGTGGTGGTCAGAAGACAAATAGTTTCCATCTCTAACTAGATTTCACATGCGTTATCAGGAGAAGTTGGTAGGATTAAGTGCAAGCATGAGTTGGCAAGAAAGCTAATACCATGCTGGACTGCTGAAAACTCAGCAAAACAATTCCCCAACTAGAATCTAAAAGTATAGGAAGAGGGTTTCTCCTTTAGCTAATCATCACACCATCAGTGAGTTGTAGAGAAGATGAAAGATGTGGGACACGGATCAAGACCCAAGTCTCATTGGCAAGAGAGGTCTGATGGTCTACCCCAGAGGAAAGGCTGCTCCCTAGTCCTAATCCCCCATGGACCAGAGCCAGATGGTAGCCTGGGGCCTGCCATGGTACCTACAGCCCAGTGCAGAACCCCATTATTGGGAAGCTGCAAACTTACTTTAAGAAGATGGCCGGGAGAAACCTAAGGCTTTCATCTGTTGCAGGCATCTAGGGTTTGATGTGGCACAATATCAGTGGCTGTTCAATGCCGTTCCTTCCCCATTTCCACTCTTAATTCCCCTCCTTTCCTTGCCAACCACTCTAGTATTATTATTATTGAGGCTTTGTGTCTACGTTCAATATGTCTGTGTAGACATCACGTAGCATAAAAAATGCAGAGTAGTTGCTTTATGTGTGTGTGTTTAATTATTGTCATGGTGTTATGCTATTAATCATTTTCCATTTTTATGTCACCCCATATTATAAAATCTATCCTTGTTGCTACACGTACACTTAGTCCATTGTTGTTGGTGGTATAACCACATTTCATTTACACATTCCCTGGTGATCTTCAACTCCTTCAAAGCCATCCTGCTATGAACATGACCTTTGGTAACCTGCATGAACTGAGATGGCTCCCTAACTTTGAAGTCAGACTTGGCACAGAATTGTATTCAGAGAAGCACTATTTTGATAAATTAAAATAATTAAAAAGCTATTTAAATACTTTAAATATATTATTTTTCCTATTTAACTCTCATTCAAACCAGCCTTTAGAAATGTTGGTCTTTTTTACTGCCACCCTGCCCCATTTCTGGGTCATTCTTTCTATTAGTTCTCTTCCATTTCCAATAGAAAACGGCCTTTCATTTCAGCCTCTTTCATTGTACACTTGTATCCCTCCTAATACCATCTTTCCCAGGAGCCAGGTAGATGGAGGAACCAAAGAGGAAAGCTTGACATCAACTTTTTCCCCAGCTTTTTATTTTTTACTTTGAGTCTCTCTTAGGTTTCTCTGTACGAAATGACAGTTCTGACTGGGGAATTTTGCTATTTACTACGACTGTGCTTTCTTCGACCAGTTGAAAGGATATTTAAGAATGATGTATGACCACTGGTCATATGCATTAATTTATTTATGGTGATTTTAAATGAACTGGATGCATGCCCACTTGACATATCACATAAGATGATGCAGCCTTCCACAAGGAGCCCTGAGCACTCCAGTCAACACTTACCTCGCTAATGAAGGCCTGCACCCCAGCTCCCCTGGCACCCCCAAGGCCCAGCCTCTGCTCTAAGAAAACAGCATAGCAATAGTTACTTTCTAATGTACTCTATAGTTAATGTATTTATCCGGTTTAGTTCACTGTCTGCCACCCCTTTGCTACTCAAGAGCAAGTATCTGTGTCTGCTGTGTTCTCTGATGTATCCAAAGCACGGAGAACCCTGCGTACCCAGCATGTAGTACAAATCTTTGATAAGGAATGAATGAATGAGTGAATGAATGAATGAATGACCTCCGCTGGTGCTCCCTGACCTTTAGATGATTGCTGCTCTGTGACGTTTTCATAAACCCCGCAGAAAGTTCTTCCTTGAGGACATTAGCCTTGACCTCCCTCAGTTCTCCTCCGGGTGGCACCTTATGGCAACCTCCTCAGTGCCTGCAATTGGAAGGTCTCTTTCTGCCAAAGTCTCTTCATCTGGAAGGAGGCCCTCCTGAGTGGATCTCATTCTCAAATAACCTGCAGTTCCAGTCCCTGCCAGGGGACCCGTGTCCGATCCATGCGAAATAGGCCTCTCTGTCCTGTCCTCCAGGGAGGCGCAGCTTGCTTTTAACACACCCTCTCCCCCTTGCTCACTGCCAGGCAGATGACCCCTGCCAGTCTTTAATTTGAGTCTACCAGGCACATAACCCCAAAGCTCCTGCTCTCTCCAGGCTGCAGGTTCTTCAGGCCTTTCTCAGGAGGGGTTTATAGAAGGAAGCACACCCTCCTCTCTCCCATGAGGGTGGGGACAATGGGAATGACACCAAACTCTATCACCTGGACTCCTCAGCCTCTACACTTTGATAACAATATATTCAATGTTCTATCATCTGGACTCCTCAGCCTCTACACTTTGATAACAATATATTCAATGTGTCACTAAAAATGCTCAGACACCACCTTTTGCAAGTCCTGTAAATGTGGGGCATACTCATGCTAAAAAGAATTATTCCTTGTTTATCTGAAATTCAAATTTAACTGAGCAAGTTCTATTTTATTTAGCAAACTTACATACAGCTGGTGTAGTTCTCATGTTGAAATAAGGGCTATTAACACCTATTGTTTTTCTTTGGCTTTCGGCCCCCAAACGAAAAGCAATGATACCAAATAAGTCCATCCACAGAACAACATGTTAAACCATATAGCACTCCCCGTGTGTTATATATCTCATTTATATTATTCTTTGCTCCCTTCTGTCACTCAGTAGCCATACAACCAGACTTTATTCATTTTTGTATTTTCATCTACTAGAATGGATTTATCAAGATGCAATTTCTCTAAAGTTCATACCTTTAGGAGAAGCCATATTAAAACTTTTTATATGGTGGAAGTGGGCATTAATAATACCAAATTTCAGAAATTCTCAGGCAAATTTTTCTCTTTCATAGAGAATTGCTTGCGCAAATATCTGGAGCAGTTTCAAGCCTGTTATTCTTTGAGAAGTAGCCTGGCCTGGCCTGCGGCATCCCTTGAAGAACTTTCCGCACAGAGATCACTGCTCCTCCAGGGCGAGAAATGAAACTGTGGCTTCTTAAATAAATGGATCAGCTTTAAGTGATTCCTGGTCTTTCTCAATGCCTCATTAAAATATCTCTGAAGACACACAAAGATGAAAATTCGTAACACCAGTGAAAACTAGAACAATGAGCTTGTTTCCAAATACTAGGAGAATCTGGCTTTAATGCCACTATAACCAGACTCATAAACACCATGCCACAACAAAGGACACTGTGAGCTTTGTTTCTAAAGGAAAAAAACAAAACAAAACAAAACAAAACCCTGTATACCTGAA
The DNA here is from genome assembly GCF_028564815.1 of Eubalaena glacialis. Taxonomy (NCBI): domain Eukaryota; kingdom Metazoa; phylum Chordata; class Mammalia; order Artiodactyla; family Balaenidae; genus Eubalaena; species Eubalaena glacialis. Next base: position 82,639,942 of record NC_083723.1, on the reverse strand, counting down.
CGAAGGAAGAAAAATCCTTTTTTTCTCCTCCAGTGTACGATGCTTAGTTGAGAAACACATGAACTGTACCCACCAGAAAACTAGCCATCTAGCCCTTCACTGAGCTCAGGCTATTTTTTAGGACAGCCAGATGGTAATTTCTCATTTCACTCACCCCCACCTCACCCCTATCTATATCCAGAGACTTCAACTCTTCAGAAAACACCTGGGCAAGAACTTCGGTTGTGGGCTACCAGCAGAGTAGTCTCCATAAATAAAACAAAATAGGCCTGGGAGAAGATAGAAATAGAAGCAGTAAAACCAGGGCTATAGTTTTCCATGCAGTCCATCTGTTTCATGCGCTTGAGAGCTGGCGATGGACGTAGGAGGGGATCCCATTTCTGTCTTAGGGAGCAGAACTAGACAGGAAACATGTGAGGCACTGGACTCACCAACCTACCTTCCATCTGTGACTCCAGGAAGGAGATTCAGCCACTACAGAAGTGGTCAGAGCACAGGGGTTTGGGTACCCTCCCACCAGCTCCCCAGGTAAGGATAGAGCAACCTAAAAAGTAGGGGGGATTAAGAGAAAGGTAACACCTTCTGAAAGACTCAGAAAAAGGATACCTCTAGACATTTTTGCTCAAAGAAGCAAAAAAAAAAAAAAAAAAAAAAAAGAGTTGTTTATATCTCAATAAATGATGAGATGAAATGGAAAAAGAAGGTTAATGATAAAATAGACCTATAAGCAATAAGATGAGAAGAAAGTAGGGTTTACTGAAGTAAGACATGGCTATAAGGAAAATAAAATTTCAAAAGGCAGAATTAAGCCCTTACTTACGTCAGAAATAGCAGAATTGGCATTGACATACGAATAAGTAATATAGAGGACAAACTTGAGAATTCATTATAGAATAAAGAGAGAAAAGACAAAAATGGAAATGAGGAGAGAAAAAATGATGGACACAGAAATTCAAAGATCTAACTGATGATCTAAGTGATGTTCTACATGGAAATATTGGTGAGTCATTTAAAGATTGATGGATCAAAATTTAAGAATTTCTTCTAAAGAGGACAGCATAGCAAAGTTCACAGGAAGGTCATAAGTTGAGAGAAAATATTTGAATTGCTTAAACTTACAGGAGATTGCCATCCAGAACAGCAAGGAATGCCTCCAAGTCAGCAAGGACGAAGGAAGGAAGGAAGGAAAGAAGGGAGGGAGGGAGGGAGGGACAAACGAATGAACAAGCCCCACACCCCCCACCCCCAGAAAATGGGCAAAGGACCTATAAACTGAATTCACAGGAAGGGAAACCCAAAAAACTAGTAAGAACATGAAAAGGAGTTCAGTCTCACTGGAAATCACAGAAATGCAATTCAAAACAAGACATGACTCTTCATCTGTCCAAATAGCAAAAACAGGAATGTTAAATTATATATATAAAGTGCTGGTGAGGATGAGGAGAAAGGGTGAAATTATAGATGCCTTTCTGGAGTGTAATCTGGCAGTGAATAAAATATGTGAATACCCTTTGCCTCATGAACATCAGAAGAAGCAGCAGAAGGTGGAGGAGGAGGTAGAGGCAGGAAGAGAGGGACAAAGGAAGGAGCAAAGAAAAAAGACAAGTGATAATTGATCCAGAAGAAGAAAGTAAAACAACAAATAGAATTAGGAGAAATAAGCCAAAACTATTTTTATTTTCTTTCTACTTCTCTGAAATTTTCATTTTTAATCATGTATTTTATACCATATATGTATTATGCATGAATTTTGTAATGTATTATACGTAAATATCAAAAAGAAGTTATTTTTAAGCATCCACAATCCCACCACCCAAGGTTTATAACTACTGCTGACATTTGGTATATTTCTTTTGGAACATTTTCTATGCATAAGCACTTTCCCAAATCATTAAATATTCTTCAAAAATGATTTCATCATTTTTAAAGATGGCATAGCATTATATTAATTGAATGTACCATAATAATTTCTAATTTTATCCTCATTATAGAAATTGTAGCTATTTCCAAATTTTAAAATTACAATTAAATAATTTTTACACCAGTTCTGTTAGCATCCCTGATTACTTTTTAACTATTCATTTATAGATGTAGAATGACTGTGTTTAAACATTGTTAAGACTCCATATTCCATATTACACCATTTCCTTCAATAATGATTATAGAAGTTACTATTTTTTCCTACTGTGTGAAATCTCCACATAACATAACTGACCCTGTATTTTTAAAAGCGTTTGCCAATTTAATAAGTGAAATATTATAACATTGTTTGAATTTGCCTTTTATATTAGTAGTATGTTTAAAATTTTTACATTTACAGGCCATCTGTTTGTACTGATCTCCACCAACTCTGGGTGTAAGTATCATCTTCTTATGAGGCTCTGACACCTTATTCACAATTGCCACCTGCTGCCTTATCTCACCAGCCCCCACACTCCCAATTCCTGTACTTTGCTCTCTTTTATACTTTGCCATAGCAATTACCACTTTCAGTATACGTTAAAATTTATCTATTTATTGTTTCTCTTCTTTATTTTCTGTGTGTCTGTCTCCTCCCACGTTCATATAGCTTCCCAAGAGCAAAGATCATTGCATATTTTGCTCATTGATACATCCCAACACTCGAGGAGAGAGCTTGGCCCATGGTAGGCTCTCAATAAATGTTTTGTTTTTCCTTGGTGTGAGCCCTCCCAGAGTCTGCCATTAGCCCCACCAAAGAGCCAGGTAGGCTCCAGTGCTAGGTTGCCTCAGGCAAAACAACCAACAGGGAGGGAACCCAGCCCCACCAATCAGCAGACAAACGGATTAAAGTTTTACTGAGCTATGCCCACCAGAACAACACCCAGCTCTACCCACAACCAGTCCCTCCCATCAGGAAGCTTACACAAGCCTCTTAGATAGCCTCATCCACCAGAGGGCAGACAGCAGAAGCAAGAAGAACTACAATTCTGCAGCCTGTGGAAAGAAAACCACATTCACAGAAAGATAGACAAAATGAAAAGGCAGAGGACTATGTACCAGATGAAGGAACAAGATAAAACCCCAGAAAAACAACTAAATGAAGTGGAGATAGGCAACCTTCCAGAAAAAGAATTCAGAATAATGATAGTGAAGATGATCCAGGACCTCGGAAAAAGAATGGAGGCAAAGATCGAGAACATGCAAGAAATGTTTAACAAAGATCTAGAAGAATTAAAGAACAAACACCTAGAAGAATTAAAGAACAAACAGAGATGAACAATACAATAACTGAAATGAAAAATACACTAGAAGGAATCAATAGCAGAATAACTGAGGCAGAAGAATGGATAAGTGACCTGGAAGACAGAATGGTGGAAATCACTGCCACGGAACAGAGTAAAGAAAAAAGAATGAAAAGAAATGAAGACAGCCTAAGAGACCTCTGGGACAACACTAAATGCAACAACATTCGCATTATAGGGATCCCAGAAGGAGAAGAGAGAAAGGACCTGAGAAAATATTTGAAGAGATTATAGTCGAAAACTTCCCTAACATGGGAAAGGAAATAGCCACCCAAATCCAGGAAGCACAGAGAGTCCCAGACAGGATAAATCCAGGGAAAAACATGCAAAGACACATAGTAATCAAATTGAAAAAAATTAACACAAAGAAAAATTATTAAAAGCAACAAGGGAAAAATGACAAATAACATACAAGTGAACTCCCATAAGGTTAACAGCTGATTTCTCAGCAGAAACTCTACAAGCCAGAAGGGAGTGGCACGAAATATTTACAGTGATGAAAGGGAAGAATCTACAACCAAGATTACTCTACCCGGCAAGGATATCATTCAGATTTGACGAAGAAATCAAAAGCTTTACACACAAGAAAAAACTAAGAGAATTCAGCACCACCAAACCAGCTCTACAACAAATGCTAAAGGAACTTCTCTAAGTAGGAAACACAAGAGAAGAAAAGGACCTACAAAAACAAACCCATAACAATTGAGAAAATGGTAATAGGAGCATACATATCAATAATTACCTTAAATGTAAATGGATTAAATGCTCCAACCAAAAGACACAGGCTCACTGAATGGATACAAATACAAGACCCATATATATGCTGTCTACAAGAGACCCACTTCAGACCTAGGGACACATACAAACTGAAAGGGAGGGGATGGAAAAAGATGTTCCATACAAATGGAAATCAAAAGAAAGCTGGAGTAGCAATATTCATATCAGATAAAATAGACTTTAAAATAAAGGATGTTACAAGAGACAAGGAAGAACACTACATAATGATCAAGGGATCAATCCAAGAAGAAGATATAAAAATTATAAATATATATGCACTCCACATAGGAGCACCTCAATACATAAGGTAACTGCTAACAGCTATAAAAGAGGAAATCGACAGTAACACAGTAATAGTGGGGGACTTTAACACCTCACTTACACCAATAGACAGATCATCCAGACAGAAAATTAAAAAGGAAACACAGTTTTAAATGACACAATAGATCAGATAGATTTAATTGATATTTATAGAACATTCCATCCAAAAAACAGCAGACTACACTTTCTTCTCAAGTGCACATGGAACATTCTCCAGGATAGATCACATCTTGGGTAACAAATCAAACCTCGGTAAATTTAAGAAAATTGAAATCATATCAAGCATCCTTTCCAATGACAATATTATGAGGTTAGAAATCAATCACAGGGGGAAAAAACGTAAAAAACACAAACAATTGGAGGCTAAACAATATATTACTAAATAACCAAGAGATCGCTGAAGAAATCAAAGAGGAAATCAAAAAATACCTAGAGACAAATGACAGCAAAAACACGATGATCCAAAACCTATGGGATGCAGCAAAAGCAGTTCTAAGAGGGAAGTTTATAGCTATACAAGCCTACCTCAAGAAACAAGAAACATCTCAAATAAACAATCTAACCTTACACCTAAAGGAACTAGAGAAAGAAGAACAAACAAAACCCAAAGTTAGTAGAAGGAAAGAAATCATAAATATCAGAGCAGAAATAAATGAAATAGAAACAAAGAAAACAATAGCAAAGATCAATAAAACTAAAAGCTGGTTCTTTGAGAAGATAAACAAAATTGATAAACCATTGGCCAGACTCATCAAGAAAAAGAGGGAGAGGACTCAAATCAATAACATTAGAAATGAAAAAGGAGAAGTTACAACAGACACCACAGAAATACAAAGCATCCTAAGAGACTACTACAAGCAACTCTATGCCAATAAAATGGACAACCTGGAAGAAATGGACAAATTCTTAGAAAGGTGTAACCTTCCAAGACTGAACCAGGAAGAAATAGAAAATATGAACAAACTAATCACAAGTAATGAAATTGAAACTGTGATTAAAAGTCTTCCAACAAACAGAAGTCCAGGACCAGATGGCTTCACAGGTGAATTCTATCAAACATTTAGAGAAGAGCTAACACCCATCCTTCTCAAACTCTTCCAAAAAATTGCACAGGAAGGAAAACTCCCAAACTCATTCTATGAGGCCACCATCACCCTGATACCAAAATCAGACAAAGATACTACAAAAAAAGAAAATTACACACCAATGTCACTGATGAATATAGATGCAAAAATCCTCAACAAAATACTAGAAAATAGAATCCAGCAGGACATTAAAAGGATCATACACCATGATCAAGTGGGATTTATCCCAGGCATGCAAGGATTCTGCATTATACACAAATCAATCAATGTGATACACCATATTAACAAATTGAAGAATAAAAACCATATGATCATCTCAATAGATGCAGAAAAAGCTGTTGACAAAATTCAACACCGATTTATGATAAAAACTCTCCAGAAAGTGGGCATAGAGGAAACCTACCTCAACGTAATAAAAGCCATGTACAACAAACCCACAGCAAACATCATTCTCAATGGTGAAAAACAGTGAGCACTTTCTCTAAGATAAGGAACAAGACAAGGATGTCCACTCTCACCACTATTATTCAGCATAGTTTTGGAAGTCCTAGCCACAGCAATCAGAGAAGAAAAATAAATAAAAGGAATACAAATTGGAAAAGAAGAATTAAAACTGTCACTGTTTGCAGATGACATGGTACGATACATAGAGAATCCTAAAGATGCCACCAGAAAACTCCTAGAGCTAATCAATGAATTTGGTAAAGTTGCAGGATACAAAATTAATGCACAGAAATCTCTTGCATTCCTATACACTAACAACAAAAGATCAGAAGAGAAATTAAGTAAAGAATCCCATTCACCATTGCAACAAAAAGAATAATGCAATCCCTATCAAATTACCAGTGGTATTTTTTACCAAACTAGAACAAAAAATCTTAAAATTTGTATGGATACACAAAAGACCCTGAATAGAAAAAGCAGTCTTGAGGGGAAAAAACGGAGCTGGAGAATCAGACTCCCAGACTTTAGACTATACTACAAATCTACAGTAATCAAGACAATATGGTACTGGCACAAAAACAGAAATACAGATCAATGGAACAGGATAGAAACCTGCATCTATGAAATCTGCATAGGTGACCATGCACCTATGGTCAATTAATCCATGACAAAGGAGGCAAAGATATACAATGGAGAAAAGACAGTGTCTTCAATAAGTGGTGCTGGGAAAACTGGACAGCTACATGCAAAAGAATGAAATTAGAACACTCCCTAACACCAAACACAAAAATAAACTCAAAATGGGTTCGAGACCTAAATGTAAGACCACACACTATAAAACTCTGAGAGGAAAACATAGGAAGAATACTCTTTGACATAAATCACAGCAAGATCTTTTTTGATACACCTCCTAGAGTAATGGAAATAAAAACAAAAATAAACAAATGGGACCCAATGAAACTTAAAAGCTTTTGCAAAACAAAGGAAACAAGACGAAAAGACAACCCTCAGAATGGGAGAAAATATTTGCAAACGAATCAAGAGACAAAGGATTAATCTCCAAAATATATAAACAGCTCATGCAGCTCAATATTAAAAAAACAAACAACCCAATCAAAAAATGTCCAGAAGACCTAAAAGTCCAGAAAACATTTCTCCAAAGAAGACATACAGATGGCCAAGAAGTGCATGAAAAGCTGTTCAACATCACTAATTATTAGAGAAATGCAAATCAAAACTACAATGAGGTATCACCTCACACCAGTTAGAATGGGCATCATCAGAAAATCTACAAACAACAAATGCTGGAGAGGGTGTGGAGAAAAGGGAACCTTCTTGCACTGTTGGTGGGAATGTAAATTGATACAGCCACTATGGAGAACGGTATGGGGGTTCCTTATAAAACTAAAAATAGAATTACCATATGATCCAGCAATCCCACTACTGGGCATATACCCAGAGAAAACCATAATTCAAAAAGACACATGCACCCCAATGTTCACTGCAGCACTATTTACAATAGCCAGGTCATGGAAGCAACCTCAATGCCCATCGAAAGACGAATGGATAAAGAAGATGTGGTACATATATACAATGGAATATTACTCAGCCATAAAAAGAAATGAAACTGGGTCATTTGTAGAGACGTGGATGGATCTAGAGACTGTCATACAGAGTGAAGTAAGTAAGAAAGAGAAAAACAAATATCGTATATTAACGCATATATGTGGGACCTAGAAAAATGGTACACATGAACCGGTTTGCAGGGCAGAAATAGAGACACAGATGTAGAGAACAAACGTATGGACACCAAGGGGGGAAAGTGGAGGGGTGGGTGGTTGTGGTGGGATGAACTGGGAGATTGGGATTGACATATATACACTAATATGTATAAAATGGATAACTAATAAGAATCTGCTGTATAAAAAATAAGTAAAATAAAGTTCAAAAATTCAAAAAAAGTAAAATAAATGTTTTGTTTTATTTTGTTTTAATGAATATTACAAAATTTCCTTTAAAAATATCTAGTGCATCAATATGTAAATGGAGAAATAAACTATGGTACATCTATGCAATGGAATATTATTCAGTGGTAAGAAGAAATAAGTTATTAAATCATGAAAAAACAGGGAGAAACCTTAAATTCGTATTGTTAAATGAAAGAAGTCGGTCTAAAAGGCCTACATACTGTGTGATTCCAACTAAGTGACACTCTGGAAAAATGCAATACTATATAGGTAGTAAAAAAAATTATTCAGTGGTTTCCAGGGGCTCAACGGGGATGAATGGGTGGAGCTTAGGAGATTTTTTGTGAGACTACCTGTGTAATACTGTAATGGTGGATACATGACATAATGCATTTGTCAAAATCCTAATAACTATATAACACAAAGTGAGCCCTAATGTAAACTACGACTTAGTTAATGATAATGTATCAATATGGGTTCATCAATGAAGACAAATGTACCAATGCAAGATGTTACTAATTGGAGCAACTGTGAGGGGAAAAGGGAGAAGGGGCATATGGGAACCCTGTACTTTCTGTGCAATTTTTCTGTAAACCTAAAATTCTAAAAACTCTAAAAAATAACTATTAATTTAAAAGCAAACAATGTATCTTTATTTTCTCCTAGTTCTCCTGTGTTTTTTTCCTTTACATTTAAATCCCTACTCCATCTGGAAATTGTATATAGCACGAAATGAGGAACTAAATTTAATTTATAAACTGTTATCCAATATCTGCAGCAACATTACCCAATCTTACATTTATGTATGATTCTACCTTTATTTTACATTGTCTTTAGGTATAAAAATGCCTTTTAATATTCTAATATCTCTTGGATTATTCTTGCATGGTACAGTGTGGTTTTGAGACTTAACAGCTTTTAATGTATTTAAGTAACTAGCATTGCTGGTTTCCCCTAACTGCTCTTTATTATTTTTTTTTGGCTACTTCTACCCATTTATCTTCTAGCTGAACTTCAGAAACACTTTACCAAGTTCTAAACTGGGATTTTAAATAGCACTGTGTTTAATTAATATTTTGGTATGTCCTACAATATTGAATGATTTCATCCAGAGATATGGTAGATCTGTTAATTTATGGATCATTTATATATTAATTTTTAAAATTTGGGTTATTTAAATCATATATATTTATGTGAGGTTTATTCCTAAGTTGTTATATTTTGTTAGTCATTATGTTTTGTTATACTTGTTAGCAAATGAGGGCTCTTTTCTTTTCCCATAATATTTCCTAAGATGATCACCATTATCTATGTACTGTATATAGTCATTTTCAATATTTCTTTTTTAACCTCACATATATTTCTTGTTAGTTGAATAGGTTTTCCCAGCTGATTTCCTTATGTTTTCAAAGTTGATTGATATTATCTGCAAAATAGTCATTTTGTCTTTCTGTACTGCTGCTGCTTCTTTTTTTCCTCCTTTTTTCATTTTTGGTCTTACTGCATTGGCTCAACCTTTACAGAATGATGTAAGTAATCATGAAGACAAATGCATCTTTGTTTCATTTCTTAATTTAAAGTAAAATCCTGTAGTGCAACTAGTACTGTTGCATGCCATTAGTTCCAACAGGTACTGTGTGCATGCATGCACACACACACACACCAAAAAAGTATGGGAAACATAAATAATAAATTTATTAATTGAAAAACATACCAGAACTTTTAATATTTTAATTAAAATAGTGAATTTTTGAGAGATAAAATATACAGCATTCTCTACTTCCTTAACTGTAGAAGTCTTTAGTCCGGGACTCCTATTGATATTTCTCAGAAGCAGTGTTTCATGAAACCCAGTATGGGAAAATGTCCATTGGCTATTACCTTGACATCGACTGTTGGTTTGAAAGCTTCTATCAAGTCACACATTTACGTATTTATCAAATATGTATGAAGCCCCTACTATGTGCCAGGGCTCTGCTAACACTAAAGGCTCACTGAAGTTCTGACAATGACATCTCTGACTTACATACCTTCAGTCTAATGGGAGGTCTAGATAAGTCAATACAGAGTAACAATAGTATGTAGTAGAGTGCTCAAGGAACACAGAGAAGGGGGAACTAATTCAGGAAAGGGAGGTTGAGGATGTCAAGGTAGAAGTAATGATGTCTGAGCTGACTTCTAACGGATGAGCATTGGCGATTTGGTGAGGGGTGGGGAGGAATGGAGTTTGATAACAGAGATGGCTATTCCGGACAAAGAAGAATGTACGAAGGGCATATACATGGCATATTTGAGAAACTGAAAGAATTTAGGAATAAACTATGGAAAGAACTTAAAGCCAGGGAGTGACACAATGAGAGCTATGTTTCAGAAATACTACACAGGGCTTCCCTGGTGGCGCAGTGGTTGGGAATCTGCTTGCCAGTGCAGGGGACACGGGTTCGAGCCCTGGTCCAGGAAGATCCCACATGCCACGAAGCAATTAAGCCCGTGCGCCACAATTGCTGAGCCTGTACTCTAGAGCCCACAAGCCATATCTACTGAGCCCACGTGCCACAGCTACTGAAGCCCGCACACCTAGAGCCAGTGCTCCGCAACAGGAGAAGCCACTGCAATGAGAAGCCCGCGCACCACAATGAAGAGAAGCCCTCGCTCGCCACAACTAGAGAAAGCCTGCATGCAGCAACAAAGACCCAATGCAGCCAAAAATAAATTAATAAAATAAATTAATTAATTAAAAAAAGAAAAAAGAAATACTACACAGGCTGCAGTGTAAAGAAAGAGTGTCAAGGTGGAAAAGATTGGAGCCAAGGAGACCAGTTAGGAAGCTTATGTAACATCGAAGTAAACCATGACAACTCACATTGGAAAATGATTACAGAAAGGACATAAACCAAATGATTTCTCTAGTTTCTTTAGGTTGTATTGCTGCATTTATTCATTTTATTAGAAAACAGATGTCTGGGCTATCTTCTCTCAGTTCTCTATAGAATACCTTTAGGAACCTTCAACACAACCCTACATTCATAGCTTTTAATTTGCAGTCAGTAGAAGAAATAGGACACAGAGGCCCTTCTCTGTCTACTGTAAAATTTCTACTGTGTATTTCACTGTCTCTGATAGAATCATGTAATAATTCATATTATAATTAAAACAAAATAATATTTCTTACCTTATAAGATTTCATTTTATATTTTATCTTACTGGAATAGGATATGACTATGGTATTTTGCTTTTGTTTCCAAGAAGCTCACTACTAAGGTTTTAGCTCAATTATAATAGGCTTTCTTAGCTTATCTCTTCTCCCTCTAGCAGGTTTTTGGTTCTTATTCTGTTCTTTTTATTATTAGAGTTTTTTTTTTAATATGACAAAACTTAATCTTTTATAGACTGTATTTGGGGACAGGGATAGGTGGGGAGAAAGAATTTCACACATCTTATTTCTTGTGGGGTAATAATAATAATAATGATAAAATTACTGTTCATAGTAAATATTATCCTTATTCAAGATTCAGAGACATTGAGTAACTTACCCATGAACACATCTATAGTAAATTTCAGGGCCAAGATTTATATCTGTATCTTTCTTTCCCCAAATCTTAGACTCTTCTCCCCCTTTACCCAATGCCTATTAGGCAGGAGGACTTGAAAAGAATGAATTAAATCTATTAGTCTTTAAATTAAGTTTTGAATAAAACTATTGTTAAAATTGTAAAAATACACAATGTATACTTATATAAAATTATCATGTCATACACTTTAAATACCTTACAATTTTATTTGACAATTATACCTCAACAAGGGTGAAAAAATTAAATAAACAAATAAACCAATTCTAAAGGCAAAATGACAGAATGAGAAAGAACATAGCAAATGAAACCTATCCAAAAAAATTTTTGTAAGAATAGAAAATATGAATGGAATTTAAATTATTTAGTCTAAATCAGAAAGGTGAGAAGCAATTTCAAATATATAAAATATAATTAGTCAGGTAGATGGGGACACCCAGATTTTTTCAATTAACTGGGTTGCATATAAGGCTGCATGTGGGAACTGAAGAAGACAGAAAACTCTCCCAGCAGCCTCTTAGCCACACTCATAGACACTGGAATGACTTTTAAGACACAAGCCAAGTTGAGCCACCTATTTCCTTTTCCTCTGCATGGCAGGCCAATGTTGCTTCTCATTCCATACACACATCACAATGGTGATCCACCATTGTGGCCATGCAGCTCCACACAGCTGCTCTGTATTTGCTAATACTTCTCCACTACCGACAGACTCTTAGGGGAATCCAAACCAAGGCACCCAACATTATCTATGCCCCTTGTATTTTACTCAGTGATGGAGATGTTCATTTGTTGCTTTTCGATTATACAGATAGTTCCCTGCACTTGGGGTAACCAATCCTGGTTCTGTTTGCCTAGGACTGAGGTGGTTACCATGATTTGGGACTTTTAGCACTAAAACCAAGAAAGTCATGGGCAAGATGGGATGAGATGGTCATCCCACCAGCACATTGCCTGCCTGCACTGGTGAATGTCTGCAGCTACTTCCTTCTTATAGACAGGAGGCAGACAGTTGGAGGTTGCTCTGAATTAACCAAGGATGGAACAGTATCATTAGCATGTGGGTTAATTAACTGGAAAAGAAGCAGAATTCTTCACCCACTGTGCACAATAGGTATGCTGAGGAAGGATAATAAAGGGCCTGAGAGCCTGAGTGGACCATATGACTAGCAATCATCGCCTTGAGACACTGACAAGTGGTTATCACTTAACAATTATTAATATTTCCTAGCAGTGCCTCACACAATGATCTCACTATTTGCCAAAAGTCCTGCCATACTTCATGGGATGTGAAGAAAATTAAGATGCTCATTAAACCAAGTGTCACTCAGTATAACTTTCAAGTCTCAAACATATGAAAGTATGTTAAGGTCTCTTGTGGAATTAACTAGCAGATTTTCTTACTAAGTTCTGAAATAGGCTCTCAAGCATATCCTTTCTAATGGAAAAATATATGCACAAACAATACTTTCATAATATAACCAGGAACATCTGTCTAAATCTGAATGTTAAGTTATACCTGGAACGTCCCAGTAAGGATACTTGGGTTGTAATGATGCATGAAAACATTTTGTAAACCATAAAGCATCATGTAAGTTGAGTAACCCATAATTCATCCATCACACATCATTGGAACAATTAAAACTATAAAATTTTATATTAATGTTCTAGAATCTTTTTCATTTGGACTGTGAACAGGGATTTTTTTTTCTTTTTATCACCCAATTCCAGCCCTACGAGCATGAATGGCACAAATCAGGTAATCAACAAATGTTTGCTTCATGAATACATAACCAAATAGACTAATAAGTGCTGCATTCTGAACCCAGATCTGTGCATCAGGGCATAGTGGTTCTCTGACTTTCCACTAATAGTGCCTTGGTTGGAATGCTTCCCCCAGTCTAGGTTTAAGGGAAAGGGAAAGGCTGTATTTCATTACAGTTCTTGAATTGTACTGTGAGCCACTCCATTACAAACACCTTAAATTGTACCTTCCTTCTTTCAAAGGTGAAGTCTATGTTACTTTCAGAATTTGTGTCTTAGCAAATACTTGTTCTCCCTGAGAATGTATGTACTTCCTTCTTTTTGATAATAAAAAATTATGCAGTTTTCCATGTTTCCCTTTTTGCTTTGGCTTCTAGGAAGCTCAGAAGCAATATACATATTCCTATTCAAATGAACTTCCTCTTTATATTCCTTTGAATCTTAATTTTTAAAAATTACTTTTCCTTTAAGATATTCCATATGCTTCTGGGAGACAGAATATCAATATATATGTATTTGGAGCCACACCTTTTATAAATTTAAAAGTGGGTATCTAATTTATCAAGGCATTGTTCTAGACCTTTGGTAGTAAGTATCATCCTTACTTTACTCTGCAAGCTTTTAAAAGCACCACATGGTGATTTTTTAACAGGCCAGCAAGACTTTATTCAAGGCATAAATGTGCATGTTTCAACCAAATTGAAAACCAGTGGTGTGGACTTACTTAAACAATAGGAAAGTTGTTTGGAATATGTTATTCAGGGTATAAACAACATCTGTATTGTGCAGGTAAGAGACCTAGCTCCCTCTACTACCCAATAGTTTGGATTGGGTTTTCTCTACTGATTGAGAAGCTGAAGCTCCAAACTCCACGTGGCCAATTGAGCAGCCAAATCTACCGTCTGGTCCCCAGTGTGTTGTGACCAGCATTTGGGCCTCTTAAATAATAATTTCAATATTGACAATGGAGCAAAGTGATGAAGAACATAGAGTCTGGTTTTGCAAAAATCAGACTCTTCCTCCTATAGAGTGTCCTTGGGCAAGTCACTTAAGTGTTGATCACAGGGTAAGCCCTCAATGGATGGTTGTTGTTGGTCTCCTCCCCATCTTTTCTGGGCTAAAACCTTTAACGTTAGGCTCGTTTTCTTCAGAAAAGTTTCCTGGTCCCTCTATACTTGGTTAGCTGTTCCTACCAGGTGCTCCCCTGATCTTTTATACTCACGTGGAGTTAGTCATCTCTGCTTGCTTAATCACCTCTCTCCACAGCCAGACTAGAAGGCTTGGAAAGGCAGGGACTGTGTCTGTCTACTTCGTTCACCATCGTATCGTCAACAGGTGGCACAATACCAGGTGCATAGTAGGTGTTGGATAAATCTGATGAATAAATGAATGAAAGGATGGATAAATGAGTGAGTGAATGAAAGACCTTAGAATTCTTCTGATGCAGTCTCTTTATTTTCCAGAAGTACCTTAAATTTGGGCTATAGGAAGGTAATTTCCAGCAAGCTCCTAATCCATGACAATTTCAACATTTTAATTTTTTTTTATTTTTTATTTTTTTAAACATCTTTATTGGAGTATAATTGCTTTACAATGTTGTGTTAGTTTCTGCTTTATAACAAAGTCAATCAGTTATACATATACATATGTTCCCATATCTCTTCCCTCTTGCGTCTCCCTCCCTCCCACCCTCCCTATCCCACCCCTCTAGATGGTCACAAAGCACCGGGCTGATCTCCCTGTGCTATGCGGTTGCTTCCCACTAGCTATCTATTTTACATTTGGTACTGTATATATGTCCATGCCACTCTCTCACCCTGTCACATCTTACCCCTCCCCCTCCCCATATCCTCAAGTCCATTCTCTAGTAGGTCTGTGTCTTTATTCCCGTCTTGCCACTAGGTTCTTCATGACCTTTTTTTTTTCCTTAGATTCCATATATATGTGTTAGCATACTGTATTTGTTTTTCTCTTTCTGACTTACTTCACTCTGTATGACAGACTCTAACTCCATCCACCTCACTACAAATAACTCCATTTCATTTCTTTTTATGGCTGAGTAATATTTCATTGTATATATGTGCCACATCTTCTTTATCCATTCATGTGATGATGGACACTTAGGTTGCTTCCATGTCCTGGCTATGGTAAATAGTGCTGCAATGAACATTTTGGTACATGACTCTTTCTGAATTATGGTTTTCTCAGGGTATATGCCCAGTAGTGGGATTGCTGGGTCATATGGTAGTTCTATTTTTAGTTTTTTAAGGAACCTCCATACTGTTCTCCATAGTGGCTGTATCAATTTACATTCCCACCAACAGTGCAAGAGGGTTCCCTTTTCTCCACACCCTCTCCAGCATTTGTTTCTAGATTTTTTGATGATGGCCATTCTGACCGGTGTGAGATGATATCTCATTGTAGTTTTGATTTGCATTTCTCTAATGATTAATGATGTTGAGCATTCTTTCATGTGTCTGTTGGCAATCTGTATATCTTCTTTGGAGAAATGTCTATTTAGGTCTTCTGCCCATTTTTGGATTGGGTTGTTTGTTTTTTTGTTATTGAGCTGCATGAGCTGCTTGTAAATCTTGGAGATTAATCCTTTGTCAGTTGCTTCATTTGCAAATATTTTCTGCCATTCTGAGGGTTGTCTATTCGTCTTGTTTATGTTTTCCTTTGCTGTGCAAAAGCTTTTAAGTTTCATTAGGTCCCATTTGTTTATTTTTGTTTTTATTTCCATTTCTCTAGGAGCTGGGTCGAAAAGGATCTTGCTGTGATTTATGTCATAGAGTGTTCTGCCTATGTTTTCCTCTAAGAGTTTGATAGTGTCTGGCCTTACACTTAGGTCTTTAATCCATTTTGAGTTTATTTTTGTGTATGGTGTCAGGGAGTGTTCTAATTTCATACTTTTACATGTACCTGTCCAGTTTTCCCAGCACCACTTATTGAAGAGGCTGTCTTTTCTCCACTGTATATGCTTGCCTCCTTTATCAAAGATAAGGTGACCATATGTGCATGGGTTTATCTCTGGGCTTTCTATCCTGTTCCATTGATCTATATTTCTGTTTTTGTGCCAGTACCAAACTGTCTTGATTACTGTAGCTCTGTAATATAGTCTGAAGTCAGGGAGCCTGATTCCTCCAGCTCCATTTTTCGTTCTCAAGATTGCTTTGGCTATTCGGGGTCTTTTGTGTTTCCATACAAATTGTGAAATTTTTTGTTCTAGTTCTGTGAAAAATGCCAGTGGTAGTTTGATAGGGATTGCATTGAATCTGTAGATTGCTTTGGGTAGTAGAGTCATTTTCACAATGTTGATTCTTCCAATCCAAGAACATGGTATATCTCTCCATGTATTTGTATCATCTTTGATTTCTTTCATCAGTGTCTTATAATTTTCTTCATACAGGTCTTTTGTCTCCTTAGGTAGGTTTATTCCTAGATATTTTATTCTTTTTGTTGCAATGGTAAACAGGAGTGTTTTCTTAATTTCACTTTCAGATTTTTCATCATTAGTGTATAGGAATGCAAGAGATTTCTGTGCATTAATTTTGTATCCTGCTACTTTACCAAATTCATTGATTAGCTCTAGTAGTTTTCTGGTAGCATCTTTAGGATTCTCTATGTATAGTATCATGTCATCTGCAAACAGTGACAGCTTTACTTCTTCTTTTCCGATTTGGATTCCTTTTATTTCTTTTTCTTCTTTGATTGCTGTGGCTAACACTTCCAAAACTATGTTGAATAATAGTGGTGAGAGGGGGCAACCTTGTCTTGTTCCTGATCTTAGTGGAAATGGTTTCAGTTTTTCACCATTGAGGACAATGTTGGCTGTGGGTTTGTCATATATGGCCTTTATTATGTTGAGGAAAGTTCCCTCTATGCCTACTTTCTGCAGGGCTTTTATCATAAATGGGTGTTGAATTTTGTCGAAAGCTTTCTCTGCATCTATTGAGATGATCATATGGTTTTTCTCCTTCAATTTGTTAATATGATGTATCACGTTGATTGATTTGCGTATATTGAAGAATCCTTGCATTCCTGGAATAAACCCCACTTGATCATGGTGTATGATCCGTTTAATGTGCTGTTGGATTCTGTTTGCTAGTATTTTGTTGAGGATTTTTGCATCTATGTTCATCAGTGATATTGGCCTGTAGTTTTCTTTCTTTGTGACATCTTTGTCTGGTTTTGGTATCAGGGTGATGGTGGCCTCGTAGAATGAGTTGGGGAGTGTTCCTCCCTCTGCAATATTTTGGAAGAGTTTGAGAAGGATAGGTGTTAGCTCTTCTCTAAATGTTTGATAGAATTCGCCTGTGAAGCCGTCTGGTCCTGGGCTTTTGTGTGTTGGAAGATTTTTAATCACAGTTTCAATTTCAGTGCTTGTGATTGGTCTGTTCATATTTTCTATTTCTTCCTGGTTCAGTCTTGGCAGGTTGTGCATTTCTAAGAATCTGTCCATTTCTTCCAGGTTGTCCATTTTATTGGCGTAGAGTTGTTTGTAGTAATCTCTCATGATCCTTTGTATTTCTGCAGTGTCAGTGGTTACTTCTCCTTTTTCATTTCTAATTCTATTGATTTGAGTCTTCTCCCTTTTTCTCTTGATGAGTCTGGCTAATGGTTTGTCAATTTTGTTTATCTTCTCAAAGAACCAGCTTTTAGTTCTGTTGACCTTTGCTATTGTTTCCTTCATTTCTTTTTCATTTATTTCTGATCTGATCTTTATGATTTCTTTCCTTCTGCTAGCTTTGGGGTTTTTTTGTTCTTCTTTCTCTAATTGCTTTAGGTGCAAGGTTAGGTTGTTTATTTGAGATGTTTCCTGTTTCTTGATGTAGGCTTGTATTGCTATAAACTTCCCTCTTAGAACTGCTTTTGCTGCATCCCATAGGTTTTGGGTCATCGTGTCTCCATTGTCATTTGTTTCTAGGTATTTTTTGATTTCCCCTTTGATTTCTTCAGTGATTACTTCGTTATTAAGTAGTGTATTGTGTAGCCTCCATGTGTTTGTATTTCTTACAGATCTTTTCCTGTAATTGATATCTAGTCTCACAGCGTTGTGGTCGGAAAAGATACTTGATACAATTTCAATTTTCTTAAATTTACCAAGGCTTGATTTGTGACCCAAGATATGATCTATCCTGGAGAATGTTCCATGAGCACTTGAGAAAAATGTGTATTCTGTTGTTTTTGGGTGGAATGTCCTATAAGTATCCATTAAGTCCATCTTGTTTAATGTATCATTTAAAGCTTGTGTTTCCTTATTTATTTTCATTTTGGATGATCTGTCCATTGGTGAAAGTGGGGTGTTAAAGTCCCCTACTATGATTGTGTTACTGTCGATTTCCCCTTTTATGGCTGTTAGTATTTGTCTTATGTATTGAGGTGTTCCTATGTTGGGTGCATAAATATTTACAATTGTTATACCTTCCTCTTGGATCGATCCCTTGATCATTATATAGTGTCCTTCTTTGTCTCTTGTAATAGTCTTTATTTTAAAGTCTATTTTGTCTGATATGAGAATTGCTACTCCGGCTTTCTTTTGATTTCCATTTGCATGGAATATCTTTTTCCATCCCCTCACTTTCAGTCTGTATGTGTCTCTAGGTCTAAAGTGGGTCTCTTGTAGACAGCATATATATGGGTCTTGTTTTTGTATCCATTCAGCCAGTCTGTGTCTTTTGGTTGGAGAATTTAATCCATTTACATTTAAGGTAATTATCGATATGTATGTTCCTATTCCCATTTTCTTAAATGTTTTGGGTTTGTTACTGTAGGTGTTTTCCTTCTCTTGTGTTTCTTGCCTAGAGAAGTTCCTTTAGCATTTGTTGTAAAGCTGGTTTGGTGGTGCTGAACTCGCTCAGCTTTTGCTTGTCTGTAAAGGTTTTAATTTCTCCATCAAATCTGAATGAGATCCTTGCTGGGTAGAGTAACCTTGGTTGTAGGTTTTTCTCCTTTATCACTTTAAGTATATCCTGCCACTCCCTTCTGGCTTGCAGAGTTTCTGCTGAAAGATCAGCTGTTAACCTTATGGGGATTCCCTTGTGTGTTATTTGTTGTTTTTCCCTTGCTGCTTTTAGTATGTTTTCTTTATATTTAATTTTTGATAGTTTGATTAATATGTGTCTTGGTGTGTTTCTCCTTGGATTTATCCTGTATGGGACTCTCTGTGCTTCCAGGACTTGATTAACTATTTCCTTTCCCATATTAGGGAAGTTTTCAACTATAATCTCTTCAAATATTTTCTCAGTCCCCTTCTTTTTCTCTTCTTCTTCTGGGACCCCTATAATTCGAATGTTGGTGCGTTTAATGTTATCCCAGAGGTCTCTGAGACTGTCCTCAGTTCTTTTCATTCTTTTTTCTTTATTCTGCTCTGCAGTAGTTATTTCCACTATTTTATCTTCCAGGTCACTTATCCATTCTTCTGCCTCAGTTATTCTGCTATTGATTCCATCTAGAGTATTTTTAATTTCATTTATTGTGCTTTTCATCATTGCTTGGTTCCTCTTTAGTTCTTCTACGTCCTTGTTAAATGTTTCTTGCATTTTGTCTATTCTATTTCCAAGATTTTGGATCATCTTTACTATCATTATTCTGAATTCTTTTTCAGGTAGACTGCCTATTTCCTCTTCATTTGTTAGTTCTGGTATGTTTTGACCCTGCTCCTTCATCTGCTGTGTGTTTTTCTGTCTTCTCATTTTGCTTATCTTACTGTGTTTGGGGGTCTCCTTTTCACAGACTGCAGGTTCGTAGTTCCCGTTGTTTTTGGTATCTGTCCCCAGTGGCTACGGTTGGTTCAGTGGGTTGTGTAGGCTTCCTGGTGGAGGGGACTAGTGCCTGTGTTCTGGTGGATGAGGCTGGATCTTGTGTTTCTGGTGGGCAGGTCCACGTCTGGTGGTGTGTTTTGGGGTGTCTGTGGCCTTATTATGATTTTAGGCAGCCTCTCTGCTAATGGATGGGGCTGTGTTCCTGTCTTGCTAGTTGTTTGGCATAGGGTGTCCAGCACTGTAGCTTGCTGGTCGTTGAGTGAAGCTGGGTCTTGATGTTGAGATGGAGATCTCTGAGAGATTTTCGCCATTTGGTATTACGTGGAGCTGGGAGGTCTCTTGTGGACCAGTGTCCTGAAGTTGGCTCCCCCACCTCAGAGGCACAGCCCTGATGCCTGGCTGGAGCACCAAGAGCCTTTCATCCACACGGCTCAGAATAAAAGGGAGAAAAAATAGAAAGAAAGAAAGAAAGAGGATAAAATAAAATAAAGCTATTATAATAAAAAAATAAGAAAAAAAATCATTAAGAAAAAATTTATTATGAAAAATTTTTTTTTAATTTTTTAAAATAAATTTATTTTTTTATAATAAAAAATAAGAAAAAAATTATTAAGTAACAAATTTATTAAGAAAATTTTTTTAATTTTTTAAAATAAAAAAATGAAAAAACTTATTATGAAAAAAATTTTTTTAATTTTTAAAAATAAGGAAAAAATTATTAAGAAAACATTTATTAAGAAAAAAAATTTTTTAAGTACAAAAAAAAAACAAAAACAAAAACGGACGGACCGAACCCTAGGACAAATGGTGAAATCAAAGTTATACAGACAAAATCTCACCCAGAAGCATACACATACACACTCACAAAAAGAGGAAAAGGGGAAAAATTAATATATCCTGCTCCCAAAGTCCACCTCCTGAATTTGGGATGATTCGTTGTCTATTCAGGTATTCCACAGATGCAGGTACATCAAGTTGTTTGTGGAGCTTTAATCCGCTGCTTCTGAGGCTGCTGGGAGAGATTTCCCTTTCTCTTCTTTGTTCGCACAGCTCCCGGGGTTCAGCTTTGGATTTGGCCCCGCCTCTGCGTGTAGGTCGCCTGAGGGCGTTTGTTCCCCGCCCAGACAGAACGGGGTTAAAGGAGCAGCTGCTTTGGGGGCTCTGGCTCACTCAGGCTGAGGGGAGGGAGGGGTACGGAGTGCGGGGCGAGCCTGCGGCGGCAGAGGCCGGCGTGACGTTGCACCAGCCCGAGGCGCGCCGTGCGTTCTCCCGGGGAAGTTGTCCCTGGATCACAGGAGCCTTGCAGTGGCGGGCTGCACAGGCTCCCGGGAGGGGCGGTGTGGATAGTGACCTGTGCTCGCACACAGGCTTCTTGGTGGCGGCAGCAGCAGCCTTAGCGTCTCATGCCCGCCTCTGGGGTCCGCGCTGATAGCCGCGGCTCGCGCCCGTCTCTGGAGCTCGTTTAGGCGGCGCTCTGGATCCCCTCTCCTTGCGCACCACAAAACAAAGAGGCAAGAAAAAGTCTCTTGCCTCTTCGGCAGCTCCAGACTTTTTCCCGGACTCCCTCCCGGCTAGCTGTGGCGCACTAACCCCCTTCAGGCTGTGTTCACGCCGCCAACCCCAGTCCTCTCCCTGCGATCCGACCGAAGCCTGAGCCTCAGCTCCCAGTCCCCATCCGCCCCAGCAGGTGAGCAGAGAAGCCTCACGGCCTGGTGAGTGCTGCTCGGCGCCGAGCCTCTGTACGAGAATCTCTCCGCTTTGCCCTCCGCACCCCTGTGGCTGCGCTCTCCTCCGTGGCTCCGAAGCTTCCCCCCTCTGCCACCCGCAGTCTCCGCCCGCGAAGGGGCTTCCTAGTGTGTGGAAACCTTTCCTCCTTCACGGCTCCCTCCCACTGGTGCAGGTCCCGTCCCTATTCTTTTGTCTCTGTTATTTCTTTTTTCTTTTGCCCTACCCAAGTACGTGGGGAGTTTCTTGCCTTTTGGGAGGTCTGAGGTCTTCTGCCAGCGTTCAGTGGGTGTTCTGTAGGAGCAGTTCCACGTGTAGATGTATTTCTAATGTATCTGTGGGAAGGAAGGTGATCTCCGCGTCTTACTCTTCCGCCATCTTGCCCAGACCCCTCAACATTTTTAATTCCTACCCAAGCACACCTGAGTCACTAATTACTCAGCACAACTCATGTGCTCAAACGGGGTCCATCTGAGCCTTGCAATAACCTTGGCCTCTTTCTTAGGTGTTGGCCTCTCCAGGGTCAAGACCCAAATAAACCAAACTTGTTCCAGTAAAGGTGGGACTAGCTTCTGGTGGTTATCACAACTATACCATCCCTAGGGTTGGAACCCTCTCTATATCTATCCTTCCAATTGACATATATATACTATTGATACTATGTATAAAATACATAACTAATAAGAACCTACTGTATAGCACAGGGAACTCTACTCAATGCTCTGTGGTGACCTAAATGGGAAGGAAATCCAAAAAAGAGGGGATAAACGTATACGTATAGCTGATTCACCTTGCTGTACAGTAGAAACTAACACAACACTGTAAAGCAACTATACTCCAATAAAAATTTAAAAACAAAAACCCTTCGGAGGCCAGCAAGAACAAGGACGAGAACTGCCCACATGATTTTCAGAAATGTCAACCTGAGAGGCATACCTGCCAGATATCATTAATCAGGGCTGGGAAACTCATGGCCTGGCCACTAATTTGGTGGATCAGGTCTATCTGCCTTGCTCCTTGGGATTCCTCTTCCAAACTAGAGTCCATGGCTACTAACTTGATCATACAGCCAAGTCTCCCAACCCTACCTCAATGCTGGGGCTGCTGCCTCTCCTACTGCTGAAGGTCTCCCTCCCCAGCACTCCTCAGAGGGCTCAGAGGAAACAGAATCAACAGGATCAGCGGATTCCATGAGACCTCTTATCTACACTCTTGCTCAGACCAAAAGCCCCTTTTCATTAACTCTTCCAGGAGTTAATGAACTCTTCCCTGGCCTTCCTGGGTGACTGACTCCCAGGCTGAAGTAAGAGTCAATTCTCTCTGGTCCCTGGATCAATATACCTACCTAATAACATGCACATATTTTAGTATGTGTACTATAATTATACTATATTTAAATTTTATTTATTTTTGGCTGCGTTTTGGGTCTTCGTTGCTGCGCGCGGGCTTTCTCTAGTTGCGGCGAGCGGGGGCTACTCTTTGTTGCGGTGCGTGGGCTTCTCATTGTGGTGGCTTCTCTTGTTGCGGAGCACGGGCTCTAGGTGCAGGGGCTTCAGTAGTTGTGGCACGTGGGCTCAGTAGTTGTGGCTCACAGGCTCTAGAGCGCAGGCTCAGTAGTTGTGGCACACGGGCTTAGTTGCTCCGCGGCATGTGGGATCTTCCCAGACCAAGGATCAAACCGGTGTCCCCTGCATTGGCAGGCGGATTCTTAACCACTGTGCCACCAGGGAAGTCCCTATACTTATACTTTTAATTTTTGTTATACTCTTAATATCTTTAATAATTTAGTAGTGTAATTATACATATGTGTACTTGTCCTCCATCTTAGACTATGAGCTTTTTGAGTGCAGGGAGTAGATCTGGTTCATCCCACTGGCTAGCACAGTGCCTGCTTCCTAGCAGACAGTCAATGGGGGCTGAACTGTTCTGATTTCATAAGAAAGAACAAAACTATAAATTTTCAAAGGTGGTTTGTTCATTGTTAAGGCCCAAACGAATGTGTAACATCAGAAGTATAGTTTTAACAGAACAGTAAGATTGTCTAATTGTTGTATTTCAGGTAGCCCCCCCCCACCAGGCCCCCCAAAATACCTTCGTAAAATTATTTTATAATTAAAATAATTAAAAGAAAACTTTTATATTTTCTTATGTAATGTTACACTATTCAGGAAGGCATGTCAAAACCCGCATCACCTTTGGTAGGATTCCAGCAGATAACCCTTCGCAATTCTAATCAACATCCCTTTCATCTTCATCTAAAAAACAAAACAAAACAAAACAAACAACAAAAACGAGGTGAAAAGTTAAAGTAGAATAATATTGCTGTGTACACAGTTTTTTTTCCTCCCTTCCCACTGTTTTTCTCCTCAATGTACGCAATTGGTAATTAAATATATTTCTGCTGGTCTTGTGGCCATATGCCTACAATATGTAAAAATACATTTGCGCTTTTTTCCCCCTCCATTCCTTTTGTTCCCAGTGCTGACTGCTGTCAGAGTGAACGGTCCAGATTCCCGTGTGCTGGTATCCATGGGCTCCGTCTTGCCAAGCTGCCAGTCTGGAGCGTCACACCTTACTGCCTTTAAAGATTGCCCTGCAGAGATAGAGGGAAATGGCAATTTTTACATGATGCAGTCTGGCGACCCAGGAGATTTGAAGTCAGAACTGGTGCCAAGATTCACCCAGGAGAGCAAGCAGAGGCAAAAACAGAGAACCTGGGCCAAAAGGAAAAAAAAAAAAAAAAGAAGAAAAAAGAAGAGGAAGGCTGGGGGCTGGGGAAACCATAGTCAGCTCTCCTGGGGGGGGCTTCTCTCAAAAGGCCAGAACTTAAGGCCACTGACTGGGTGATGGCCCTGTTATTAGGAGTGTGTGGGTTCTAAAGAAAGTCAAAGGGAAGAGGTCGGCTTTTTTTGCATGCCCTAAATTGTAGTAGATTGCAGAATGTAAATGAGACAATTATTACACCAACGCTCATCAAGCTGGGCTGGAAAGACTTCAATAGCCTGATGAATATGCATGCAAATTTGTTAATTAAGTTAATTATTCTGCTGAAAATTCATTTGTCTTCCAAGGACATTTTCCCAATGATTTTAACATGCTAGCGCCATTAGTCATGCTCCATGCTATTTAACATTACTTTTTGTCCACTTTCTTTACCCCACCTTTTTTTAAAAAATATTTTAAAGTTTTAAAAACAGTTGATTCGTTCTTTTAATTGACCCCTGCAACACTGGAAGATGCCTAGAGCCAGCTCGGTAGGCATTCTCAGAAGCACGTTTCAATTAAATATTTCCTTGATATATAAAATGTCTGCAAAATGTCACATTGGTGGGGAGGAGAAGGGCTCTATCTGGGATCATTAAAGCTAGAATTTGAATCGTTCTCCATAGTGACTGTAAGAGGTAATCTGTCCCTGCTGTGGGCGATTTTCCCAGCTCTGAGTGTGATGTGATACATGGGTTTACCTTGCTGTGGGAAGTGAGGTGATTCCAACCTCCTCTGTCCTCGCACTGCAAGGCAAGACCCAGTGAACATGTGTGTTCCAACAGGAACCAGTCCTGTGATACTTTTCTGTCACCCATGAGGGCCCAAACCTGTTACCATGGCAACAAAGGGGAATAGTGTGTTTAAAATCACATTGAAATGGCAACTTGAGATATTTGAAAGAAACAGTCAAGTTTAATTTTGTTAAAAATTAGCCCAAAAAAGGTAGTGTAGTGTTTTTTTTAAAATGGCATGTTATTTTGCTGGGTAAACCAGGTCTATTTAATCAAGGCCTTCATTGTGGGCCTTAAAATTAGAATCTTTGAGGGTTGGGGTGAGCTTTATTCAACCAGATTCTTGATCTTCAGGCACACAGACACACATGAAGCAGCCTATACAAATCTTCTAAAAATCTATGTACAGAGATTATAGCTCCCCATGTCAACTCAAACATCTGAACACGAGGTCTGATAGATGCAAGTGTTCTTAGTGGGATGGTAAAACAGAATATTTGAAATCAAGGGTATTCCAGAAAATCAGAGGAATATGGTTGCTCACATACATTAGGCAATCATATTTTAAAAAGAAAGATTAATCTATGCAACACGCCAGGGGGCTGCCACACGCAGGCTTAAAGGCTTAAAGTCATTTATTTTCTTTAGAAAGAAGGTAAATTCAGATTCTCTCCTCCCTTCAGTCATCCTAAAAGAAACTCTCCAATATGGTTCAGGTTACAACCTGTATCTTCACAGTTAGGGTTGACCGGACTTGCTTGGAGCCAGGCTAAAGGAAAGGGGATTAAATAACAAAGACAACAAGATTTAATTGAAAGAGTTAAAGAAAAATTAATTGGCGTGCTATCTCTATCAAGTCATTCGTATATATTTCATACAGTATGAATGGCACTGTGTGTCACACAGATCGTAAACCAATTAAAATGATACCTCTAATTTCTATAATTCCATCTGTTTTAGAAGGTTTAATTAGCAAAGTTACAAAAGCCAAATATATTTGAATATTTTGAAAGCAGCCTGAACAGCAAAAACTGAAAAGTTTCCATAAACATTTAACCACACAGCCATGTACATTTCACGAGAATATACTTCAGATTAAAATATGAATTTTTCTTAATTTTACCAACAATAAACACATGCGAAGAAAATTATGATCATATGTTAGGCTGTGTAAATTAATTCAGGTGTTTTTTTTTTTTCTGTTTTTCATCTAACTTCCAGAATGATTTCTTCTGATGAAAATCCCATTCCTGTCATTTAATCTCAATTGTGGGCCCAAAGAAGCAACAGTTAGATAAAACTAACATTATTGAACACTCTCCCTTAAATATTCTTGCCATAGGCTTATAAGAGAGGTTTGCCATTTTACAAGTGGAAGGGAATCTTTTTCAGAGATATTCAAAAACATTTTTCAGCCTGCCAGTAACCTATTCTTGAGAAATAAAAGTATAGGGAAGTTATGTCATCTTTAAATATTGAACACAAAATCCAAAGCGACAGTAAAGTACTCAACCCATTTTTCCACTATTAACGGAAAATATGATTTTGAATTTTTTAAAATAATGGGTCAACATATAAGACCTTGCTGTATTCTTTGGTTTGGATGCTGTGCTGAGCAGCTGTGCGCTGTTTCGGGCCTCATATGGCCGCGTCACCAATGACTGACAGAGTGACGGGGACAACGTGACGTACAATATTCTCTCTTATCAAAATGTTCGCCTTACCATGATTGTGACTCAGTGGGTGTCCAGCTCTGTCTTTCCTTTCTACTGGATTTCTGACATATAACAAGGTGTAATTAATTTTTTTATATGCTTGTCGTTTTCATTACCAGAAATATGGTGAGCATAGTTTATTATTAATTCTGCTCCTAATCCATACCACCTGAACAAACTACTTTTGCGTCCATGTGTATTGTATACTGTCAACTGGGAAAAAATGGCTAATAAAGGGAAAGGGAAATCAAACTTGACTGTGTTAAGAGTATACATCATGCTGGAAAACTACCCTTTATTGAGGATCTGCTACATGACACGTGTTTTATGTGCATCGTCTCTTTAACCCTTGCATCAACCATCCAAGAAAAGTATAGCCTCATCTGACAAGTGAATGAAGCAAAATCCAAAGAAATTCAGTCCCTGGCTCAAGGAATAAAAAAGAAAGAAAGGAAAAATTCCAATAAGCAAGCAGCAGGAGCAAGATTTGGAACCAGAAAACATATTCAGATTGTTTGTTTTACCCCAAAGCTTTTAAGTATTCTAATGTACCTAGCTACCATTACCACGCTTTAAAAGCTCACCTTGGAAGGCCAGAATACATCCGACACCTAACATTTTTATTATGCAGCAGCATTTACTTTAATCACAAAATACTACCTGGACTTCCTATCTTTATTTCATTTAACTGTATTGCATTAAGTTTTACTCTCTTATGGACTTCCTGTCTTTAGAAGGATTATCTTTGCCACTTTGATGTACTTTGAGTTAAAAAAAAGATGGGAATTTTCCCAAGAAAGAAGTTAAATAGATTTTGTTTGTAAATAGTTCAGCAGCTGTGGGAGGCTTCTGTTATTTTTTGCCTCACCTGCACTTCTCTTTCTTTGGATCTGTACTTCCTCCCCACCTGCCACTGTCTTCAGGAGACCCAACTCCCCACCCTGCCCTTTTCAGAGTCCTGAAGAGGGGGCTGATATGTATGTCAGAGGAAAGAGGTTCTTTCTCCTTCTAAAATGATGATTAATAAGGGTCTATGGAGCTACAGGGGCCACCTTTGTTTCTGTGATGAGTGCGCTTTTTCCTGATAAAAGCCTACATACTGAGAAGTAGGGGAGAAAGCCAGAGATGGAGAGAGAGAGGGCGAGAGTCAGAAAGCTAATGTTAAAATTAATGCTCAGCTTGTCTGAAACTTCTCAGTGACAGGAGCCTAAAAGTTCTCTCTCTCTCTCTCTCTCTCTCTCAAGCTACTTTGAGTTGGCTAATTATCCTAATATAGGCATTTGTAAAAGTCAGAAGCAATATTATGCACCAACTGCACCAATCTATATTTCTTAATTCTGCAGGCTTTTATATGCAAATTTTCCAAGGGCAAACATGGATCAGTATCTCAAAAGATCCATATATGCTGATTTTAAAAGGAAGGGTATTCCACTAGCCCATCTTTAATTACCTATGTCATTTTTAGTCATTGATCTGTATCTACCAAATATTTCAGTAGTCCTGAGGAATCTTCCATCCACCACAGCAATGTATCAATTTGTAATTATATGCCAGAATTGAGTTTCTATATTAGAGAGATTGGCCATGAGACAAAACTAAGTTTTTTTATAGTCCATGCCCGTTCTGTAACGCTTTGAATATGACATTTGGCAATACTCATTGTGAAATGCTAGTCAGATAATTCAGACCAAAGAATACACTTCGTGGCAGAATACACATCAGCTAGTTAGCTAGTTGGTTAGTGTAACTAACGCTAACAACGTGCAAAATCCTGGCTAAAAGTCTTCATGTTTCTCAGTAGCTGTATTTGCAAGAATTATCCAAATAATTGACACCTGCCCAAACTGATTTGTCTTAACATAGTCTTTATTATTTACATACCAGATGTACCTTAAAGAAAGTTCAATTTATTTTCTTTCATCTTAAAAAAAGTATTACATATCTCTTATGTGCAAGGTACTGTGTTGAGTGTTTATGGGGTGTGCATAGTCACGTCATGGAGGAAATGTGGACCCTGCCCTCTCATATTAAGAATAAATTCAGAAAGTTATGATATGTACACAAAAAAGTGAGACATGCTGCAAAGATAGGTGCTAGGGACTGAATTGCGTCTGTTGAAGCCCCAATCCCCAGTACCTCAGAATTTAACTGTATTTGGAGACAGTTTCTTTAAAAGGGGTAATTAAGTTAAAATGAGGTGATTTGGGTGTACCCTAATCCAATATGACTGCTGTCCTTTTAAGAGGAGGAGATTAGGACACTGACACACACAGAGGGGAGACCACATGAAGACACAGGGAGAAGACCGCCATCTCTAGGCCAAGGAAAAAGGCCTCAATCCTGCCAACACCTTAATCTCAGACTTCTAGGCCTCCAGATTTGGGAGAAAATAAATTTCTGTTGTTTAAGTCCCCCAGTCTTTGTACTTTGTTTTGGCAGCTCTGGTAAACTAATGAGATAGATAAAAGAAAAACAAAAACTACGTGGATTCAGGGAACCGGAAGCATCCTTTCAGCTGGGAGCCTTGGAGAAAGCTTTATCTAGGTGGCTTCTGTAATGGCGTTTGGAGTAGAAAATAGCCATACGTAGTTGGAGAAGCTAGGTGTTTTTCACAGTGGGAAGAGCATGTCAAGCACATGGCTGCAGAAAGTAGGAGAGAATACCAAAAGTGTACATTAAGGCCAAATAGCGAGCTTGGATTTTAGGCTGAATGCAAAGGAAAGCCACTGAAATACTTTGGCGGCACTGTAACAAAATCAGAACTGTGCTTGAAAAAGATTAATCTGCAAGTCAGGTAATAATCAGTTGGAAGAGGAAAGCATTTTGAGTTGGGGCAGAACAGCTGGCAACCCAGGGCAGTAGAGCAGAGTAAGGGAGTAAAGTAGAAGGTTCAGAAAAGACAGACACTGAAGAGGTAAAGTCGCTGGGACTCAGCAGATGGCTTTGCTATGGGAGGCAAGGGGTAGAAAAAGAACTGAAGAGCTGAAAGACAGCCAGGAGGTTCTGCTTGGGGTCTGGGAAGATGAGACAATGGAATTGACTACAGAAATAGGAAGAGAGTAGAAAAACGGGTCTAGGGCTTCCCTGGTGGTGCAGTGGTTAAGAATCCGCCTGCCAGTGCAGGGGACACGGGTTCGAACCCTGGTCCGGGGAGATCCCACATGCCGCAGGGCAACTAAGCCCATGCGCCACAACTACTGAGCCTGCGTGCCACAACTACTGAGCCCACGTGCCACAACTACTGAAGCCCGCGCTCCTAGAGCCCATGCTTCTCGACAAGAGAAGCCACCGCAATGAGAAGCCCACGCACTGCAACGAAGAGTAGCCCCCACTCACTGCAACTAGAGAAAGCCCACGCACAGCAACGAAGACCCAACACAGCCAAAAATAAATAAAATAAAAATAAATAAATAAACAAAAAGGAAAAACAGGTCTAGGAAGGATGATGACCAGTACAGTTTTAGAGATCCTGGGGACTGACAATTTTAAATGTGGTTGGAGATACAGAACTGTAGACATGTAAATCGGGATATATATACACACACATATATATACATACATATTATATACACACAATCTTTGTTTGGAAATGTATAATACATTGGCTTTTGGGAAAGTTTGCTTATATATGCTTGGGACATTTACAGACTTAGAACTAAGGGTGAAGATACAAATTTTGGATCATCACTGAAGCAGTAAGAGGGGATTAAATTGCCAAGAGAAATAACAGAAAAACAGAAGAGAGGTTTGGGCGAAGGACACAGGGAGCATTTAAGGAACAAGGGTCAAAAGAGAAGTAAATGGTGCATTCTTTGGAGAGGCAAGAGAAGAGCTTTTACTTGTTGGAAAATCTCTATTCAGCCACTGTAGTCATTCCAGAAACTTGAAAAAAATTCCTTCCATTTAAATAATTAAAATTTTCAAGGGAACAGATGAAAGGATTCCCCCTGTTTTAGACAATAAAGTAGATCCATTTTTACTTGCATTATCAGAAGACGACACAGGAATCTTAATTTCTTCTTAGCTACAGTAAATCTAAATAAAAGTTTCAAAAATCAAAGAACTTAGTGGCTACTAGCTATTGCTAGCCTCAAAATTTCCTTTAAGGAAAATAAATGTATTTTCATAAAATATGAAGAAAAAAATCAAATACAGCTACATAGAGTATTGGTCCTAGAAGTGATCCAATCTAACCTCTTTCCCAGGAAGCAGTAGAATTTCAGTCAAAGAACTCAAGAGAGTTTACATTACTAAACACTGGTTTTTCATATTTCCATTGCATCAGTGATAGAACACTGATACAAACATCAAAGCTATAAAACTATTCTTGCTGGTACATTGCATGGCATCTTCTTTCTGTTTCTCTCTGCACAAGGCTGACCTGCAACACTTGTGTTTATATATCCCTGGTTACAGCCACATGCAAGGACCACCCAGTGCCCACCTGATCTGCTGAGGGCAGAAGGGCAGAATCTGTCCCAACATACAAATGTGGTTGCCAGGGCTCACAGTTGTGACCCCACAGGAGGTGATGCTTATTGAAAGGATGGGCTGAGAAAGGTCCCCAAAAGATGACTTCCTCCTTGATAAGAGAACTACCTTTAAACTCTTCCTTTTCATTCCCCAAGCCCCTGAGCTTGAAAGAGATAATGATACTTTATATAAGTGGATTTATGAGCAGTTGTAAGCTTTATAGAGTATTGAACCTTCTGTGCATTTTTGGCTACTGTAGAATAGAGGCTCCCTAACATACTTCCTGAGTGTCTGTTTATATGATATCCAGAAATAATTAACTAACCAATAAGATATCAATTTAATAAATTGAGTTTATTATTCCTATTGCAACATCTTTGCTGTTAATATCTATCAATCATTTGCCAACAACTACTTAATTGGCATTTTGAATAAACCTTTAAAGAATTTATAAAATATGGATTTATAGGAAACACAGCATATAATGCAGTTGAAGAAAATTTATCATTATTTCTCTTTTGTAAATGGAAAATCAATGGTTAGGAAACATCAAAGGTTTTATTTGCTTGGTCAAATCAATTCACAATCATTGATCTGAGAGTGTCTGTATATCTCCTTTCAAATAGGATTTGAGAGCTACTATCAACAGATAGTGTACATTCAATATGTTTATTATAGAAATAGAAAATCAGAGTCATGACTAGTGAAACAAGGAAAACATGAAATAGTAATAAACTTCCACAGCAAAAACAGAAAGCTAGCCTTTCTTCCATATTGCAGTAAATGCAAACACACTACCCCAAAATATGGCACTTGGCATATTAAATATTTAAAGCTGAAGAAGTTTGAGAAAACAGCAGAAGCAGGAAAGTCCCTTTGACTTTCCTCCCACCCTGCTTCCCTGAAACAGGTCCTAAACCTTCATGTGAGACGTCCCTTCCCTACACCTGGAAGAAAGGAGAGCACCCTTATCTTTGAAGACAAGGGGACACTGTCCTAACAAACGGGTCTTGCTAAGTTTCCCCCAGTTTGCTACGCTTGCTTCATACTCCATAACCTATCATATCTCTGCATGACTGCCCACTCTGCATCAAACCCAGCATAAAAATTCTCAAGTCAAACTGTTTCTTCGGGTCTTCATTTCCTTATGAAGGTTTCCATGTCACGTAAAACTTAAACTTAGTGAATTTTTGTACTCTTCTCTGTTAATCTGTCTTTGTTAATTTAATGTTCAGACTCAGCCAGAGACCCTAAGAGGGTCGAGGAAAACTTTTTCCTCCCCTATAAAACCATCAAGCAAGGAGAAGTAAGCCTCAAAATATATCTGCTAGTGTTCAATTATACAACATTGCTGACCATCTCAGGAATCTGGTTAAAGGAGTTTGAAAGGATTTTCTTTCCACCTGCTTCATAGGGCATAATACTAGTGCTTTCAGCAGCCTCCTTCTATACAGAAGCGTCAATTATTAGATTGGACATCATAATCATCATAACATATTTCATTGCTACATTTCTTCCCATATAAAGCCTTTCTGCATGCCTTATGTCAAGAAAGGATTGTCATTTTTGGCAATAATGTATCTTAAACGGAATTTGTATGAAACCATACTGTCTCTTTAAGCTATGTACAGACCATGTGGTGTTCCCAATATTAAATTTCCCTTTAAAGAAATTGTCAACTTCGAACTTGAGGATGTGTCTACAAGCATTGGTGACTCAAAGACAGAGCTGTTTAATTATAGTGGTACAAGGTATTAATATGCATCTGTTCTACAAAGACTAATTTTAGTCAAATTTTTTTATCACAAGTGCATTGATGTTGCAAGAATAAAATGGTGAAAAGGCTGCCGCAGATGCTATTTGCATTGGGGCTGGAGGTGGGTAATTGGGTCAGTTGAGTTCATATATTAAAGAATTGTCTG
Organism: Eubalaena glacialis; assembly: GCF_028564815.1. Classification (NCBI taxonomy): domain Eukaryota; kingdom Metazoa; phylum Chordata; class Mammalia; order Artiodactyla; family Balaenidae; genus Eubalaena; species Eubalaena glacialis. The sequence continues at coordinate 82,606,656 of NC_083723.1, read as the reverse complement.
CCGGCTATTGCGTTGGCTGTCACAGTCTGTCTCAATCAAGCATAACTGCAGATCTCCAGAAAGCTGTATTGATCAAAATAAAAATCTACATTTTATTTAGGTTCAAAAGGCTGGTGTTAATATCAACTACATTTGATCACCAAGTGTGTGATAGTTGAGTATTCAGGTTTACTGTACTGCAGCTTGCTAAAATAAAAAAGTCTTGGTCTCTTTGGAAATACAGACAGGTCTGATTATTTGTCTCAGTTTGAGAACAAAAAGTGATGTTGAAGGAATGAATGTTTATTTGATGATGTCCCATCTCTGAATAAAAAGAAGAAAACAACAAAAACAAGCAACAACCAATATATAAAAAGTTGAACACCATCACAAAAATTTCTGACTTCCATAATCAATCCACATTTCCTAAAGACACGCATGTTTTTCCTCATTGTCTATTTAAATGGCTCAAAAAACGGCATCGCAATGGACGGACTCCCTTGTTAGAGGAAACAATTACTTGGTAGTATAGGTTATTTTAATGGACATATCACTTTAAACGAAGCCATCACATCTGTTCCACCTTCTAATTACAAATGCAAAAGAAATACAATTCACCAATGCATCATAAAAAAGTAAAACATAAGTGATTTAATGCATATGTATGTTCCTAAGTCAATGCAGCATGCAATCTGCTATGTTTTTTACATGTTCTGAGCACAAATCAGATGGAAAACCTGTTCTCTGATGAAATGTGATTTCTTCTCCCTGGATAAGTTTGGTGCTGTATGGAAGCAATGGTTTGCACAAACAATTTGCAGACTACACTGCTGCTCTAGCAAGTGTTCTTAGCTAAACTCTTCCTGGGGACTAATATTTTATGATCAACATTATGGGTTGCACCACTCTGATGCAGGTTGAGTACGAAAATATCTTAACTTAATGTATAGGGGAAATTTTCACTGACACATTAAGAAATAACTTCTTTTTCCCTCTTTTTTCCTAAAGGGGGGGGGGAACATCAGAAGTATTAATAGTGTTACCCAACTGTCCTTGCTCAAGGGGGCGACTAAATGGCATTTACTGCTCCTCAATGACTGCTTAAAGAATTGTGTGTAGTTCTCATATTAGTGGTAGAATAGACATTGGTAAATGAGGATATTATTTTCTTGTTTCTAGTAAAAAAATAGTCCCATTTAAAGAAAATATTTGAATGGGGTTAGCTTTCTGTACCTCTGAGTCAAGCAGGAAGGCAAGAATTTGGTTAGAGTTAGAGGTCAGGAAGGGCAATACGCCCGACTTAGGACAAAGCAGCATAATCACAATTCCATGATAGCAACGAAAATTGAATTAACAATTCAATCTTAAATGTTAAGAAACTGTTAGTTATCGTATCTCTTCCTCAGTCAGGGTTGGATCCATCCAGTTTCTCTTACCCACTTTTCACCAGGGCAGGAAGTGTTGGTGGCATGTAGATGGACCTCAGTTCTCCCTCTGCTAAGATGTAGGCATCTCAAAAGCAGGGGCTATGTTTTATCCATCAGCATGGTCCATTACTGAAAATAGACCCATTACTGAGAATAGAACTGAATAAATATTAGCTGGCAGCATTTTCTGAGTGAATGAGTAAACCTGAAAGTATGGATGGGTAATTGACTAGTCCTGGCAAAATTCTGTTTCCAAAGGGTCATTTTATGTGGAAATATTAAAACACGTGTTAATACAGCCTTTCAGTCTGAGGGCAATTTTTCCACCTTGTTAATTATTGCTAAATTTCACAAAAACCCCGTTGGTATTTCTCTCCCAGAACTGTCGTGAGGATAAAATGAGATAATATATGTAAAGGACTTAAACAGTGCCTGGCCCAAAGTAAGTGCTTGGTGTAAACATTAGCTATAATTCTTCTGTTCATTCTTACCTATGCCCAAATAACTCAGCCAAAGCCTGATCAATTTCTCATCCAATAGAAAATTAATCATATTAACTATTAATATGTTTAAAAACCTGACTTTGATGGCAGCACTGGATAAAGCCAACGATTCAAATGCACTGAGTACACACACACACACACACACACATAAGCATACGTAATTAACAGGCGATAGACAATCATCAGCATAAATTTTATTGAGATACAATAGAGAATAAAAGTTAAGAATATGGCCTTTAGAGCTGGCCAGCTCTGCCTTAGAGAACTTTGTCTCTTCTTCTCAGTGTGAACTTAGACTTAACTTGTCTATGTCTCTGCTTCCTTATCTGTAACATGGGAATAATAAAGAATACCTGTCACCTCATAGGTTTGTTGCCAGTGATTAATAAGACATAGTGCAAAGCACACTGCCTGGATCATTGTAAGTACTCAATAAATATTAGCTAATATTATTTTTATGGTTACCACCTCTGGCAGCAATAAAAGTTTCATCACATGCTGTCAAAGCATTTAAAGTGAATTCTGTCATTTTCATGAGCAAGAAGGAAATCCTGATAGAGTTTGACAAATAAGGACCCCAACATAAATTATTTTCTCCTTTCCATACACAACTGACTTCCTTTGATATGAATATGAAATCTCCATGTGCATAGAAATGAGGAGAGACCAAATGCTCTTCACATCTATTTGGCTTTCTAACTTCAAAGCAGAACTCTGAGGCAATCTGCTGCAGCATGCAGTCCTCACAGCCTCCTGACTGGGTTCACTAATACAGCATCAGATAGAAGCTCTAGTCTTCAAACAGCAACTGTCTATCACCTGATTGGCATAAAAGACATGTATACACCGAATATTTTTCTTCCGAGCTTCTTCTCCATCCTCTCCATTCCCATTGCAACACCTTCATGTCATGGACATTCAGACTGTTGGTCTCCTGGTAGATATCCCTTCTGTAAATCACCCAAACTTTAATGCCACCTTTATCCTAAAACATAGTCCAATAATATTATGTCTTTACTCAAAAAAAGTTGTCATGACTTCCCAATGACTCCAGAATGCAGAAACACATCCTTAGTGCTGGGTCTTCTCCATTTGCCCTTCCAGATCCACTCTCCACCCTTCTCCACTGTGCTCTGTCCAGTAGGCTCACCTCCAGAGGTGAACACTAGGAGCTCTTGTTCTTTGGCTTCCAATTGCGTTTAACCAAAGAGAAAACCTAAAAGGTCTTAATGAGGACATTGCTTGAAGTGTGGAAGAAGAGGGAGCCACCTTATTCTTCCCTGCCAGAATATGGTTTGGGGAGTGGCTGCATTTCTCTACTTAAGGCCACAGTTCCTGCCAGGCATCCAGTTCCCACGTAGCACTTTCCACATTCTGGTAACAGTTTCCTCCTCTTGCCCATTCAGGTCTAAAGGTGAGGATTGCTTCCCTTATTAAACTCTTCTATTTTATCCCATTAAAGTATGTCATCTATTTCTTGATAGGACCTTGACTAACCTTGACAGGGTAGTTCTAGAAAACAGACCCTCAAAGTGGGATTCTGGGAATGAGTTGCCCACATATTTCATGAAAGCACAAACAAACTTCCTGCCAGGGAAAAATAAGACACTGGCAATCCATGGCATGTGCTACCATCATGAACACTCAAATTATCATCATCTCCTAACCATTCCCCTGAGAGGACCTGGACAATGCTTCATCAAGGCATTTAGAAATGCACTGACAAGAGAAGAACCAGCATCTTTGAAAGTCCCTGAGGTGGTGATGCAGAAGACGAAGGTGGAAGCTGGCATTGAACGTCCTGATTTCAAAGGAAATAATGGAACCTCAGGGTAATAGAAACCAGATGGCAGTGCTTAATCATCACATGTAATTACCCCCAATAAACCAGGGAAGGGATAAGAAAATATACATAGAAATAGGTTGTCTTCAAGTAGAAGGGACAACTGTATACTTTGCAAGGGTTCTGTCTACTCTCTTGCTTTCTGTCATAAGACAGTCCAGAGGCATCTTGATTGCCTTGGTGTCCCGCAGAATATTTCTCTGGTCCAGTTCATCCCTGATATCATGCTAGTTGGATCTGGAGAACAGAGAGTAGCAAGAACTTCAGGTGTCTTAGAAAGACATGTGCATCCCAGACTATGGAAGACAACCTCCACAAAATTTCAGGGGCCTGCCATATCAGTGAAGGTTCCAAGGGTCCAGCAGTTGGGGAGCATAGCAGGGTATCTCTTTAAAGTATAAGACAAATATTTTACCTTGACCCATTTTTCCCAAAGAGCATTAGGTTTGTTGGGCCTCTTTGGATCCTAGAAAAAACATAGGTGTACTGCTCTGACCCAAGTTCTGGATCACCTGTGAGGCTGGCAGTTTTGATTAAACATGGGGCGGCCATTCAAACTGCTTAACCACTTGGACCTTCTGACCAATCACATCCAACTGGATGGGGGGGGGTCTATGGCAGACAGGGATGCTCATGGATTCTCTGGCAAGTCCTAGTAGGAGAAACGCACAACACCTCCCTTGGGGTTTGGAGTATGGCCATGCCAACTCCTACCAATGGCAATTCTGTTAGAAAGGCAGATCCAGACTTGCTACCAAGCCTAGTAGAGTCTGAACACCTGACCATGGAACATCAAGCAGTTACCTGTCATGAACTGGATGTGATTTGATTGACTGGATCAGAAAATTGGGTGTGCACAGCAGTATTCCATTATCAAATGGAAATGGGCTGCTTAAGGCTTGGCCCAAGCAAGTCTGCAAGGGACTGTGAAGAGCACAGACGGTGACTCAGACCCCCACGGTACTTGCTCCTCATACTGAGCTATCTCTTTCCCAGCCGGAACCTATGATATCTTGGAGAGTTCTCTCCATTACCAGTTAACAGAGGAAGGGAATGCATGGGCAGCTTTACTGATGTGTTTTCCAGCCTACTGGCACCAGCCAGAGGTGAAAGGTGGTTACGTTCCAGCCCTGAAGGCAGTAGAGGAGAAAAATCCTCCCAGGGAGCCAAACTGTGGGCAGTACATCTAATTGTCCACTTTATATGCAAGGAGAGAAGGCTTCATATGTGAATCTACAAGTATTCATGAGCAATGCTCAAAGGGTTTGCCAGAAGGTCAAGTTTTAGGAAAAAATAATATTGGAAAAATGGTGGCAAGGAGGTCTAAAGGAGGAGGTGGGTAGGTAACTCCTAGGAATGGGCACAGCATATGAAGATATTTGTGCTCCACATAAATTTCTACCATTGGACATCCACTGAGGAGGAGGATCTCAGGAATCTGGTGGACAACGTCACCTGTCTGATGGGTGTCAATCAGCTTCTTTTTCCAGCCACCCCAATACTTGTGCAGTGGTCCCATGTACAAAGTGGTCATGGTGGCAGAGAGGGAGGTTTGCACGGGCACAGAGATGGGGACTTTCCCTCACCAGCACTCACTGGCCACCTTCATTGCTGGCTGCCCAAACAGCCATCAGCAAAGACAACTCAGCCTCTACTATGAAATCCTCCTGGACAGCAAAATGAGGAAAAGATTTTTCATAGAGCTAAACAGATCCATTTCAAAAGACAATTCTCTATTTTGAGATTAGGTCCTTCTGCTTTTTGGTATAAAAATATTTTTTTATTTGATTGCATAATGGTGGTAGGGTTTTTTGCTTTTATTATTTGCTTGTTACTCAATGTTTATACTAGACAAAATAAAATATGACTACCTTATGTTGGTTTCTGGAAATTTTATTAGTTTGTAAAATCTAGAGGTCTAGGAACCACTAGTGTACTGGTTAAGAGCACTGAAGCCCTTGGCAATAGACCACCAACCCCAACTCCACTACTAACTTCTGGAGGAAATTTACTTACCCTTGGTAGATCTCTGTTTCCTTATTGACTTCATATGATTTGAGGGCAAATTAAATGAGGCATTGCCTATTTTGGATATTTCATATACATGCAGTCATATAATATGCAACCCTTTGTGCCTGGTTTCTTTTACTTAGCATGTTTTTGAGGTTCATCTACGTTGTAGAAAGTATCAGTACTTCATTTCTTTTCATGCCTGATACCCTATTAGTATGTACATACTACAGTTTACTCATCATTTCATCCATTGATGGACATTTGGGTTATCGTAGCCATTTTCTAATCACCCTTTATCATTAATGATTTCCAGTGTGGTTATTCCTTTTTATTTTTAACTTGCTTCTATTATTTTGCAGTAAAAGACATTCAAGATCATTTGACACTTTAGTTAATGTTGAAGGACCCATATTCCAAAAATGCCTTATTTCTACAGATGTTTGTTTCTGCAAGAGCATCCTCCAAGACACAAATCATCAAACCTGAGTGGCTCAGTGAAAACTTTGGAGGGCAGACAATCATATAAAGAGAGAACTTTGGTTCAGTCAGTTAGATGGCAAATGGTACATCTTCACGGCACCAGCCCCAACATTGGCATGAGCTATCATGAAAGAGGTCTTCCCTGGGTGTGGAAGGGCTCTATCATCTCTTCTACTTCTGTCTAGTCACTCAGTCCCCTCATTACAGACCAACATCATGAGGACCTTTTCCCTAATTGGATACCAACTCCCAGGAAGAATAAGAAGTATGGCCCCATACAGAGATTATGGGGCCTGCTGAATTGATTATGTGATTAGGAAGTAAACTAAGTCCATGACCTCTCATATGGATTATCCAAATGTAAGGATGACATCATCACTTGCTTTGTGGTGCTTTTCCCCTCCCCTTAGACTCTGCTGCTTCACATGATGAATTCTGTCTCTGAGACTGCCTCACCCAAAATGTTGTATCTACACCTCACTGAAGGAAATGGAGATCTGGCAATGATCCAGTTCATTTGATCAACATAGCTGGCGGAACCAGATAATTTAAGCTCCAAATTTCCCCATTAATCAAAATTGTCTGACGACGGCTACATCTGCTTTTACTTTGGGTTGTGTAGACACAGTCTAATTGTGCATTTCCTAAAAACTGAATTTTATCATCTGTAACATTCATAGAGTTCTTCTTGCCCACATTTCTTTCCCAGCCTGTTTGACTGAACAGATAACTCAGTAATTAAAATTCATAATCAACACATGTTGAGTATTTTTCCTCTTTCTTATGCTTTTACAATCCTTTCCCCTGACTTCTGGGTGGTTTGCCAACTGTCCCACTTTTCAGGAGTAAATACTAGAGATTATCTACCCAAGGGGCCACCATATTGGCCGCCTTTCTTAACCCTTTCCTCTTGTGTCAACCTCCCACCCCACCACCTCTGGAGGCAGGAACTTCAGAAACATTGACAGTTCTGACTATACCTCAAAGGCTAGTTGCAGAATAAAGTAGTAAATAGAGAAATAAAAAATGGAGACAACAGAGAGTCTGGTTTGAAGCAAATATACCACTGGCTTTACGGCTATGATCTCCCTTTTCAGAAGGTCTGTGAGTCCTAGACAAGCCCATTAGGTATGTGCCACTGGAATGGAGCCTGGCCAAGCCAAGCTTGTGTCAAACAAGGGGGAAGAAGGGTCAGTGGGCTGGTAGGCAGCTAAGGTTGCAGTTAACAGGAGGCAAGAAAGCTCTTTGTAAAATGTTTGCCTGGGGGCGCAAAACAGATGCCTTCTGAAGAGGAAGACCAAGCTCAAGAACCGGACTTAGTTTCTTTTGGAGTTGACCATGCGGGGGAGAAAACAAAACTCACATGGCTTCTAAAGTAAACCTGAACCAAGATTATCACCAAAATCCTTAACTGGAAACGGACCCTCAGAGTCAGGTCTTCTTCTGGAGTCCTTGCATCCTTCCCTTCAACACGCCCATAGTTTCTTTTCTCCTCAGCACTTAGGGAAGCCTTCCTCATGAACAGATCTCCTTCATCCCACACAACAGTTCTGTTGCTCCAAAAGTCACACCTTGACGGAGCTGCCTGCCTCTGTCCCATTCCATCCCAAGAAGCTTTGCTTCTTGGGCCCCAAGAAGTTGCTGGTTCTTTAAAATCTTAAGCACTGAGATTCAAAGCTGCTGTTGCATAATCCAATTAGACAAATACTTTTAACTGGCTTGTGCATTTCTCCCAGAATTACCTTCACCCGAGTACATAAATGAGGATGCCTCCTCTCTGTTCCATAAACTTGTGAAGCTGAGATGGTATTTTTAACGCACTCATTTTAAACAATGTCTGTGCCGTACCCCTTTTGCTTTTGCTGTTGGCGCAGGTGAGGAGCTGCCTAACAGCTGAGCTCCGGATCCAACATGTGTGGCCCGGGGCGGGCCTTGGATTTTTCAAAGGGTAACGTTTTCACACGTGGCAAAACCCTCAAGTGTTTTCAGTATTGGTGGCTCAGTATAGCTCCTTCATGCGTATTTCACAGACAAGCGAGAGGCATCTAACAATGGAAATTCTATCACCTTATCTGTTTTACCTTCCTTCCATCTGGAAAGCACACACACACACACACACACACACACCCCTAGGAAGTTCACTTTCTTCTTGAACTCCAAAAAACTTTTATGATTGTACATAGAATCTTCTTAGAGTAGTTAGAAGTGCTATGCATATTCCCAAAGCCCTGAAGAAAACATGGTCTGGAATTCTTTACTCCAGCAGAACCTGCCTAGAAGCAATAAGATTTCCTAAAGTTCCCAGATAGATAGGACGTTGACTTCCTAGCAAGAGAAGGCTGTGGGCCATACCCTGAAGGCTGCGTGGAAATGAGGGTGCAGTGCCCTTAGTCATGCTGCAGAGAAACCTCAGATGGGGCAGGACTGCACTTCCTCGAAGCAGGGCCACCTACTCAGCTCTCTATGTGGAGGAAAATAGGAAATTTTGGTCTCCCTATGGTCCCCCCCAGACCATGTTACCTTTGGTGGTAAAGGGTTCCCGAACACACCACTGTGGCATTAAAAACTATTTTGAGCAGAGGCATTTGAGTTCCTGAAATCTCTTTTCTGCCTAAAAGCAGAGTCTCCCAAAAGGACTCAAAAGAAACTCAATCGTCATGAGTCCCAGAGCTTGCAACTGGGAAGACTGGATCATCATGGGAGATGAGACACTGTCATAAAACTATCATGTCTCCCACCTTTTCTTCTAAGCATCCGTCTATCTTTGCAAAAAGTCATTTATTTTCCTGTAAGTGCCTATTTTCCTCTCCCCTATTAAGATGGTGTATAAGCCCCAAATTCTAACCACTTCCTTGAGTTACATCTTTCTGTGAATTCCCTTAAGTACATTTTAAATCTCTCTTTTCTCTTGCTAATCTGTCTTTTGTCAGTTTAATTTGCAGGTCCTCAAGTTCTGAACCTAAGAGGGTAGAAGAAAGGCTTTTCCTCCTCTACAGTGGGATCAGCGTGTGCTGGGTATCCTCCCTTTGCCCCTCCAGACCCACCCTCTCCTCTCTGCTCTCTGCTCTGCCCTAGGAGACTCACCTGTATGGACTACTTCAACAGGCTCCCTTGGTCCTCTAGTTTCCAGTTGGGTTTGGCTAATGGGAAGCATCAGGAAGGGCTCAGAGAAAGAAGAATGAGGTCAAGGTATTTATTCCCTCAGTTCCCTCCAGTGCTGTGAGGTCACCACGGGCTGTGTCCCTCAGCTGAAAGCCCAGCTCCTGCAAGGGAGCCCACTCCACATAACTTCTCTGACTGCCTCTTCTTACCCTTTCTGGTCTAAGGGTGAGAGAGTACTATCCAGCCCCTGGGTACTACTGTACCCCTTGAAGCTTTCTGTAACCCCCTCTGCCTTTGTTCATGGTTTCATATGAACTCCTCCAAATTACCCAATTTGGATGTGCTTTTTTTTTTTTTAACCAGAACCCTTGCTCATATATAAGGAAGATGGAAGACAATCATGAATTTGGAGGCAATCTCATTACCTTTGAATGTAATCCCCATCTCTGGGGAGTCATTGAACGCCTGCTACTCCAAGCCCTCTCTCCTGATTTGGCAGCAGGGTCCCAGCCAACTTTTTCATGCTCCTTTGGAGCCGTGAAAGCTCAACCACTGCTCCTGCCACTTCGGCCACTGTCCTTGTGCTTATGATCAAGGAGAGGGGAGTAAGTAACCAAGTAACACCACCAGCATGCCAGCACTTGTGAGTAAAGGACAAACTGATCTTCTCTGTCTCTCTTTCATCAGAGAGTTGATTAAGTCTCTGCAGGATCTGGTGAGAAGACAGCTGAGCCAGCACCCACCATGTGCCCAGAAGAATCCTCTGCAGTTACTTTGCCTCAGGTCTCAGTACAAAGCTGCACCCTCTTCACACCCTCCCCACAGAAGCCAAAGTGTCATTTAACAGAGCACTCTCCTTTGAGGTGGGAGGAAGCCTTCCTCTTCTCTCTTAGAAGAAAACTCTCATCCATCTATCTCAGCCAGAGTCCCCCCCTGCATCCTCCCTCCAGTAGATCTCCCAGAAAGGGGGTGTCCCGCCTAGGACACTACATGTTAGCTGCCAATGCAGGAAGGTGACCCCTTGCTTCTTGTCAGGGTTTATAAACAAAAGAGGAGTCACCTGGCCTCCCCATGTGACAAGGGACACCTCTGGCCATGACACACTCATCTGCACTGTTTTCTCATTACCTAAAGGATTCCATCTAAACTCCTCCACCCGGCATTCAAGGTCCATCAGGATCTGCCCTCAATCTGTCTTTCCAAGTGTAACTGAAACTCCTCATCAGATGATAGGTTAGATGATCAGAGACCTTACAGGCCAAGTCAGGAGTTTTCATCTTCCTTGTAGGTGATGGGCCCTGGGCAGTGGGGGAGATAAGATGATTGCAATGAAAGATCACCCAGACCCCATGCGGTGGAAGACCAGAGGGGAGGTAGCCTGCGCAGAGGTGGGATAGGGAGGTTGGGAGGAGGGAGAACCACGGCTTCCTTGGAATGTGACCCTCCCCAAGGTCAGGAGAGGTTGTGAGTGAGCCTGCAGTCTCTTGAGAGGAGCAGGTGGCATGGAACCAGCTGCTGGCAGCTCCCAGGGGGAGTCGAGGGGTCAGAGTCTCAGCTGCTGCAGACCTGCAGCCCACCTGACCCCCTGTACAAGGGAAACTGGAAAAGTGGGGGAGAGAGAGGGTCAAAAAAGGAAAGGAAGAGAAAAGAGAGGCCAGTTCTTAAAAGTCAAAGTCTCTGGGTTCTCCCAATGTCCTGAGCTGAGATTTATTCTCACACCCTCTCTAACCTTCCTTGGCATTCCAGAAAGCTGATCAGACCCTGGAACTCAGGGAGTCAAAAGGAAAGGGACACTCAGAAGTTAGGGTTAGGAGGCAGGGATTCCTGCACTGATAGCATCTCCCCGCCCTTCTGCCAGCTTGTGTGCTGAGATGCTGGCAGGGTTGCCTGGGAACAGTCATGAATCCCCAAGGTGAGCAGAGGGGCTGAGAATCCTTGTGTCCTGACTTCAAGAGAGACATCCACCTCCTTAAAGATATCCCTGTCAAAGACCCGAAGAGACAATTCACAGAAGAAGAAATAACGGTTCAGTAGCACACATAATGCTGGACAATCTCACTACTGACGAAAAAATGCAAATTAAGACATCATTTTTTATCTATTAAACTACTAAGCACTGAGAAAAAGATAATACCCATTATCGGGGAGAGTTTAAAGAAACAGAGCCTGTTATAAATCACTGGTGCTCATGTAAAGTGGAACTGTCTTCCTGGTACTTTTTAGTAAATATCAAAACCCTGAAAGGTGGCATACCTGTCACCCAGCCATCTCTCTTAGTGGATTTATCCCAAATGACTAATTGAGAATGTGACCAAGGTACTAACTTTCATCGGATGATTGCCTTATGTTCAATCCTCCATCCTCCATATCAAAGGACTGAAGATGGTATTTACCCCTCTTAACAAACAACTCCTCATTATGTTACCAGCTGAGTGAAAAGAATATTGATTTTTAATAAGCACATGTAGGACAAAAACATTACCTTAGTGGCCATATAAACAAAAGTCCTACATTTCTTAACTTTCTATACTAGGCTTTAGTTCTGCGCTTTGTTTCTACTGTTCCTTCCTAGAAATAGTTCAACTCTACACACTCTTTTTTTTTTTTTTTAATTGAAAAGCCTTGTATAATACATATGGCAAGTAATTCAATATGGATTTGGTCCATGCTGGGTCACTCAAGAGAGATTAAGATGCAGTAACAAAAACTCTACAAATGTGTGTCATTTGTCACCACAAAGCTGTGTTTCTTGCTCATGTTACACATCCCATACGGGTAAATGGAGGGTCTGCTTCTCGTCTCCTCACTCAGGGATCCAATGTCCTGGAGCCTCTGTATCTGGAGCATTACTGGTTACGCAGGCAGGGGAAGGGAACCTGAGTGGGTACTGCAACAGCAATTCAATGCTCTGGCCTAGGACAGACACCCATCACTTGTTTTCTAGGAAGAAAAGAAGTCACGTGGTTGCACAAATAATTTCAAGGGTGTGGGAATTGCCATTCTACTACGATTGTAAGGAAGAAAAGCAGAAGCAAGTGAATCATCCTTGTGTCTACCACACAGGCCAGGGCCAGGGAGTTTGTTTCTAAGACGTGAGACTTAGTATCAGACTGCATACTTCACCCCTGAAATTTTCTGAGGGCATTAGGAAAGAAGAAGAAACAGGATCAGTCCCATTTACTGATGATTCATTCAGTGATTATTGAGTATTCGTTCAGCATTGTGCTAGGAAATTAGGAAAATACAAAGAATTATAATCACAATGTTTCCAGGTGCTTAAATCTAGTGGAAGAGGTAATACTCTAATATTGCGTATAAATTTAATTTATATAACATTGCATATAATATAGCATATAAAACGTAGGGGCTCCATAATAACTACTGACAACAATACAAGACTATGGTTTCTTAGCCTGTTTCAGGCTTCAGAATCACTCAGAGAGCTATTTCAATGATACATTATCACGTTCCAGCGCCAGAAATATTGAACATTTGAATCAGCAAATATTCAGTGAGATAAAGGCCAGGCACATGAATTTTGATTAAAACTCCCTAGATGACTCTGGGCTCACCCCATTTTAAGAACCCTTGAAATATGAAAATCCAACAGTCATGCTCTTAGGGACAAGTGGGTATTAGAGACACTAAATAGAGATTCAGAGGAGGAAGAGGAACCTGTAGCCTGTAGCCTTGTGGTCAGGAAAGTTTTCAAGGGGAAGGTGGCCCTGGGTCCATGAAGGAGGCGTAGGGTTTGGCTAAGTGGATACAAGAAGTAAGGAATGGCCAGGTTTCAGGAGTAGGTGTACGTATATGTAAATTATACTAGAGGGATAAAAAACATGTCAATCAAGTGAGAACTTAAGTTGCAATGATGATTAAAAAGTGAGTATTTAGTTTAGACCAATATCCGACTCTACAGAAAGCCTTTGAATCAGCGTAGCTCCTCAGCTATTTAGACAATGACAGGCAAGTGATAAGTGCTTCACTAATATTTGTTGAATTAATTAAATTATTAATTAATCAATTCTGAATTGAGTAACTGAAGATCGAACCTCAAAAGTCTACGAAGGTAATCAATGGCTGTTTATGAATAACTGATATCCAACTTCTTTGGTTTTACTTGTCCCAGAGATCAAACCCAGAAGTTATATGGCCCTTTTGTTCTTTTTAATAATCTATAAGCTACTCCTACTTCCATAAAGCATTCTCAAAGCTCACTGAATGAGCTGAAGAGGTCATTGAGATCTCCTAAAAGGCAGAAGCACGTCATGAAGAGGCTAGTATAGCAAAATGGTTAAAATCATGACTGTTGGGGTCAAACAGACCTTGCTTTGTCACTTACTAGCTGTGTGGCCTTGGACAAATCAGTCAACCTCTTTGGAAAGTTTAGATAATAGTATCTAACTCATACCTAACTCACTTGAGGATGAAATAATATCAAGACCATAAAGACAATTTAGAAAAATCTAGAACAATGACATGTACCATTACCATGTTAAGTACATCTTAACAATTACCTGAAACTATCCCCTGTGACAGATGAGGATATCAAAACCTGCATTCAACTAAAGCAACAGAAAGACCCACATGGTAAAACTCAAATATCAAACCACCCAGTGACCATACCTTGGTTGACATTGGATTTTAGACTTTATTAATTTATACAATTGCATTAAAAATGCTGACATTTTGCCATATGCTTAAACTACCTTGCCGATAGATGGAGAAAACTCCCTGCATTTTGTTTTCACAAATCACTGAGACACAAATGATTTAGCCAACAAACTTTCTTTGCATTGGCCTGACCTGTATTTACAAGGTTCTCTGTTGGCCATTCGACCTTGTTTTCTTCCCAGCCCTGTGCCACCAGCTTAAACAAACACATGCATCTGCTCATAAGAAACACACTCAGGTCTTTGTCTCTTCCAGGCAAAGAAACAAAACAAACAAGTAAACAAAAAAGGTTGATATGATAAAAATTGAGCCAACCATGGTTTTTGGCTATAGAACACCAAACTAGCTAAACTAATTTTAAAAATCAAAACAGACTTGACTGCATGAATGCACAATTTATTGGATACTAATCCAAAAGAGTGGGTTCATAGCTGGCCAAATAAAAGCAATAATAAGAGTAGTTAGCACTTTTAAGCATGACACTGTGTGCCAGGAATTGTGCTAAATGCTTTGTATGGATTACTGTGCTATCCACACAACAACCTAATAACGTAGTACTATTTTATCCACATTTTTCATAGGAGGCAGTAATAACACTGAGAGGGTAAGCAATTTGCCTAAAGAAACAGCAAATCACTAAAACTCAAGTTATGTTACATGGACCTCAATTCCAATGCTTGGTTATTACCAAGAATACCAATATCAGGATTGCTATGGATATAACACATCTTGATTTTAACACGGTCTTCAACAAAACTTCCTGAAATCCTTGGGCTCAGTATCTGAACATTTTAGCTGGGTATTAGCAAAATGAAATAAATATATGGTACATTGATTAGCCCTGGCCAAGAAGTGTGGATTACTATCATTACAATTCTTATTCAACTTTATGAAAGATGGTGTCTAGTTAGGTCCTGTATAGCTCTGTCTTAATCAAAATATTACTGACTTGGGATGAAAACATAGAAGAACACTTAATATATTTACATATAACATATTTACATGCTACAAATAATGTTGTAAAAGTTATGAATACGAAACTGAAGATTCAAAGACTCTCAATTGGCTCATTCTTTCAGTCCACAAGCATTTGTTAAGCACCTATGAAATGCCAGGCACTGTGCTGGGCACACACAGAGTTAAGAGACACAGTCTCTGACCTCAATGAATTCATAATCTAGCCAAAGAAACTAATAGTTTGCAAAATGAACAAGTTGGTATTGATGAGACAAATACAGAATCCAGTTTCCGGACTCAAACAATCAGTCAAACAAGTACAGGACGGGGAGTGGGGAGTAATGTGGTTCAATAGCCCTGGATGTGAAAAAACTTTGGAGTTTGTTTTGCTCCATGCTCCACGATTCAAGAGCAAAATGTTGCTCTGAGAGACATTAATGTACTCCTGGAATGTGTTAATGACAGTGCAGTGTTTAGAATAAAGCAGGTGATTAACCAGCACTCTGGGAAAATCCGATCTAATCCACAGTTCCGGGTTAAATTTGGGTACCAAAATCTAAGAGGTGATGAGAGACATTTACAAACTGGAGAAGATCTAGAAGCTAATGGCAACCAAGATAATGATGATTCGGAATCATGCTCCATGAAGAATGGCTGGAGACCTGTGAAAGAGAATTCAGGAGCCTTGGTAGCTGTCTTTGAATATCCCCAGAACTGACAGGTGAAAAGAAGGATTAGATGCCAGCCCCTCTCCAGAAGGCAGACTAAGTACTAACAGGAGGAAAATGTACATGGCAGGATCTTCAAACACCACATATGTAGCAAAATCAATGGAAAAAGAAGACAGAAAAGCCTAAAGGCAGTGGTCTATTGTTGGATTAACTTTCTTACTACTTATCTTGTATAGGGTGTTTGCAGAGAAAGAATGGTACCCAAGATAGTTCATAAGGGGAAGATCGCAGTGAGCATCTTGTCCAGCAATTCACACCATAGCAAGCATTTTCATAA